>NW_022747571.1:0-5161 GCF_011630105.1 Anneissia japonica | reverse complement strand
TACACAGGTGTACATATCTGGTCAAACCTTCATAGTAAAATGATGGGTCGTAGTTGGACTGACCCCTTCTAATAAATCAGCCAGAGTGTGTTTGTGGGATTTTGTTCTATTTGATAATTAGATTTATAGGACAATATATGAAAAACTACACAGTTTCTGATATGTATATACCGGAAAACATACCGTACTTCATCATTGGCAGAGCTTTCAAATGATACTAAACACGACAACTTTTGGTAAGTTTGATTTTTTGACCTTTTGTGTCATGTGACTTTATATATTGGTCTATATCGCTGTAAATATGTATTATGTTGTTTAGGTGTAATGACAATAAATGATCAGTGTATAAGGCCAGGGACGGATCCAGGATTTGAAATAAGGGGGTTCATTTTGCCATAAACCCAAAAAATGAAAGGGGTCCGGGGTCCACCCATGGGAAAATTTTGATTCCTAGATGGCCGGAAATATGAGCTTTCCCGACTTCTGAGGTGTCTTTTAATGACCTTTAATTTCTTCAAAATTCAAGGTTTTACCCGTCTTAAAAAAGGTCAGCTGATTTTATCTCATTCTTAGGCCTATACCAAAGAAAATAAATCAAATATAAAATCAATATATTATTAGGCCTATATCATACAAGTCTCACGCATCCGGCGTGAACCTCACGTTTTTCGAACAAATTTCGAACAAACCTCAAGCTCAAGCCACTCCTCTAAAATCTTACGCTTTTCCACTAATTCAAGCTTTATTTGATTAAACCCAAACTTTTATCGAATAATATAAACCTTCGCAATTCTATATTTTATCAGGCCCAGATCATCGAAAATTCTATCGTTCCTGTTATAGCTACTCATTTTTAAGGTTTAATTTCAGCACTAGAGATATTCAGAGTACCCAGAGAGCATCTAAGCCCAACATTTTTCGGGGCCTTTGGCCGGGCCCTCGACTCACGTCAATTGCGTTATTTCCTGTTAAATCTCAAGCCTCTAGCTTTCTCCAACTTGGCATGTATTCTATATTCCAACATTATTGAGTAGTTGGATTCTTTCTTCCATAGATCGATGAACTTGATAGGCCTGAAGAATACACTTTCGTACATAATTATTACGACGTCGAGCCAAAACAATGTTTCTAATGTATTTAATTGAATGCTAGTTGGGCTAAGCCTATATATATATATAATACGCATAATTTATAAAACATAAATTAACCTAATTTTCTGATAAACAAATTAAATAACATTAATTAAATGAAATATATTTAATGATATAGGCGTATTTGCTACCATCAACCGTAACACACAATTTGAAATAAAAATAGGCGTATGATGACATAATTAATGTCGAAATATTGAATCCCAACACGATGGCGTGTATTTCAATACATGTAGTATGTATTATACTTTCTTATCTGAAATTAATCAGTGGACCTTTCAGTAGTAGGCGTATCGTAGAAGAGAATCACTAATGGGCATTGACCTCCGAAGTACTGTAGAAGTACAGAAATAATAGAGTGGTTTTTTTTTTGTGGATGAAATATGGGTATATAGAACGACTAGGAAAAAGGTGTGATATCGAAATTCCAAAAGAGGAAACATGTTATAAAGATATCCTGTTTTCTTTCCTGTATTTCTTATGTAAAACCGGATTTAAACTTTCAAAACGTTTCTACAATGTGTATTTAGACTTCATGAATACGGTATTGCGATGCATCAATAGTCAATCAGTCAATTGATTGAATAACGCTTTTGTATCATCGGCACACCTTTTCAGTGTAACCTTACAATGACTAGACAATAATTAATTGATATACAGAAAACATAAAAAAAAAAATATGTTCTCTCTTAAGTATAATGAAAATAACCTGATGGAAAAAAAAATCAATAGGAAAACTAGGAGGTACAATGCATCGAAAAAGGGGGGGGGGGGGGATAGCCTGGGCCGGGAAAAACTCTCCAGGTAAAAAAAAATCAGTGGGGAAAATTAGCAGGTGGCAAGTAGCTACCGTAATAGTGCTATATTCTGTAAAGTAAAGCCTCAAACCACCTCGATTTTGAGTCTACTAAATTTAAAAATCTTCCCAGGCTTTTGCAGATATAGCCAGAACAAACTTAATATTTGGAGTTTTCCTGATAGCAGATTATTTTTTTTTTAGATTTCAATGAGTTAACCCGACTCAAAGACAATTTCTCCCATATTACAGAAACTTCTTTGTTGAAACTAATACAGAAACAAATTCTTTTGTATCTAAAATATTTTTTTTTAAATGAATTAAGAAACAGAACATTCAAGATTAAATACATTAAAAATAACAAGCTTCTGTTCTTTTGACTTTTGGTAGTTAATATATATATTTATATATATATTTTAGGAATTTCGTTGTCTTTATTTATAATGAGAAAATTATTTATCAAAATATTTAATTTAATTTGTTTTTATTTTTGGATAGCTTCATGGATAATCAACATTGTGACAATGAACGCGCAAGACCACACGCGCCGCCAAAGCTTTTGGTGAATTGAATCTCAAACGCGATAACGAAAGCTCTCTAATGACTCAAGTTACTGCATGATTGTTTCATAATTTTAATAAAACTAATTTCTTCCAATTTTAAATATATTTTCCCTGAATTTGTGATTATTCGTCGTCATGCGTGGACTAAATGCGTGACAAATTTAAGATCACGCATGTGTTTCTGCCAAATGCGTGTTACATCCAAAATCACTTTGAAGCGGGACCGTCCCGCACGATGCGCGAGAAACGGTTGGTAATGCATTTTGTAAGCCAGGACCCAATAGTATTTTTTTACGTTTCTTTCCGAACCCCTTGAACCCCCACCCCCCTGGATCCGCCACTGCTTTCCATTGACACCAATCATGACCATGTTTTATGTGATGCGTCAGCCATCTTGAAATTCGAAATGGCGGCCGATGACTTTGGGGAAAAATGGCACCTAACTTTTTTGAATTCAGCGCAGTAAAAATTATAAAATTAGTCAATAAAATCTATTTTTTCTCAAAAATCTATCTGGATTACATAGAAAGCTAGCTTATATACTCGTTCTTATTTTATGTACATTTTAAGTAAGTATATTTTGCGATTATTTTTAAACAAATAAACACCTATTTTTTAATTATGTTCCATTCTGGCTTGAGTGACAGTAGTTTTTATATGTCTAGTTTGTTGCCTGTCTAGAAATTATGAGTTTAGACACCAAAATCATATCTGTAGCTTATTTAGTTTCAATTTTATGCATATTTTAGATAATTTGGCGGCCATTTTGAAAATGGCCGCCATTTGTATACAAGGAGTAAAATCAAGTGTCAACAGGGCTTAGGGTGACCAGAAGGGAATAATTAGGATATCTGGCTATGTGGATTGCTTCTAACATTCCACTCCCCCTAATTCATTTTTTTCAGATTTTTTTTCTAGTCTAGTCCGTCATTCCGCCGTTTTACCGATTATCTTATTAAGTTGTGACTAAATGTAGGTAGGAGCAATATACCTAGCTAACAATATTTTTCATTAACGTTACAGTTTGGTTTCCAAAATTTTTTTTAGAGCCATAAATACAGATTTAAGCTTTTGAGTAATATTTGTAAAAGTGGTAGCAAAGTTATGTTCTGGCATAACCTCAACGTTTTAACGTTCGTGATGTTATAATAACGTTTTGTTTTGACTCGATGTATAATATATCCACCCCAAAGTTAATAAGCTTGCCGTATAGACTACACATCAATGCTAGACCTACAAGATACAATGAATTCATTATTGTTCTTGCATAAATATTTATGGTTACAAAGCGTTTTACAGATTTGAATAAATAAATTGACTTCCAAGTTCTATTTTTATGGTAAATCTGCTTATTGAATTAAGAGCTTCATAGCATCTTGAAAGGGTAATGCACGTATGTAACTGTTACCTGGTGACAACTGTGGATTTGGAGTGGACATGTAGCTTGGTGGTTAAGATGCCGAGTTCTTCCAATTTCGAGATCCTTGGTTCAAATCCTGTGATTGCACATAATTTTTTTTTCTCACGACTAAAGCACACATTACCATAAGCCTCGCAATGAGGCCTCGAAAAAACATCACGTTATTTTATTTTCGAGGGCCCCTGGATGTCAGCCGACATTTTGGTAGTGAAAATATTAAGCGTAAGCATACGATTTTTGAATAAGTGCTGACCTTGTTACATTTAAAAACGATATGTTTAAAAATACAGCTGTGGATTTACGACTAAACCACACATTACCATAAGCTAAGCCTCGCAATAAGACCTCGATAAAACATCACGTTATTTTATTTAGGAGGACCCCTGAATCAGCCGACTTTATAGTAACCTCTATAAATATGGAAAACATTAATCGTAAGCTTATCTATTTTTTTTTTTTTTTTGATATGTGTTGACCTTGTTAAATTAAAAAACGATATGTTAAAAAAGACAGCTGTGGATATTGAAAGTGTATTGTTTCATGCTTGGTTAACTACCCGTCATTTTCGGATCCGGTCAATTACACAATTACAACAAGAATATTGGTACGAAATTGGTAGAGGTCAACCTGATTTATAGCACAGTAGCAGAATGGTGTTTTACGAGGAGATATTGTCTTTAGCCAATATTCCAACGATAATTTTGTTGTCCATTTTATTTCTTTTTTCATTAAGACTTCTCATGTCTAACAAGCTACCACCAGGTCCTCTTGGCTGGCCGATCGTCGGATCTATCCCGCACATCGACAAGGAGTCGTATTTGACTTTCGACAAATGGGCAAAAGAATATGGCGACATATACACAGTGAAGTTAGGCTGGACCACAGCCGTGATTTTGAATAGCTTTGACGCTATAAAAAGTACACTGAAAGATCAAGGAGATAAGTTTATTGACAAACCACGTTTACCTATCATAGAATTGGGTTTTACACAAGGTAAGAATATTCGGTGGCGGGCCACCCATGGAGCTGCATTCACCTCTGACCCAAACCGAAATTATGTCCCTATCCTTACAGGGGTGGAGCCAGCGGGGGGTCGGGGAGAGCTGTTTCCCCCCCCCCCCCGGTCGGGAGAAAAAGCACAATTCGTTGGGGAGAAAAAAAAATTATGTTATTTTATCTTATTTTCACATATTAGTAGACTCTAAAATCGATCAAAAAAGTCTTTGAAACC
>NW_022747570.1:0-1434 GCF_011630105.1 Anneissia japonica | reverse complement strand
TACTTGTGACAGTACATTATATGTGGGATGGTGTTTTATGACGGGAGGTGGTAGTTTATGTTGCTGTAGTATTGTACTCCTCTCATGTACGCTATTTTATTGTTATTTATTGAATTTATGATGTAACAATAAATAAAAAAAACACAAAAGAGTGAGTTAAAAAAAACGACTGAGTTAAAAAAACAAAACAAAAACGACTGGTTTGAAGTCTAAGAGAAATTTTCTGACGTTGGTGGTAATATTTTCATCACAAAAAAAAAAAAAAAAAAAAAAAAAAACAGGACACAACAGCAGGGGCAATTAGACAAGAACAATAGCGAACAATAGGTATTGATTAGCATGCCTTAGCAGTTCGAGATCATTAAATGTAATTTCACTGTTCCCTGCTAAAACATAGCAGCAGGGTTGCCATTTGGTCTTTTTGACAGCAGATTCCTCAAATCTGGCCGTATAAAAATTTGCCTGGCCGTAACGTTTGAAAAGTCACGGCCAAAGTAGGCCTATATTTGGCCTAATTTTTAAAAAGTTTACATTTTTTTTTTCAATATAGGCCTAATATAACGTAGACTTGTTTTTGAATATGTTGTTTTTGTTAGCTTAAATTCCATATTTGATTCTAATCATGTACCTTTGTTTGTACTTGCACTAAACGCTTATTCTAGGACTGTTACCCGGACCCCTTTAGCCGATTGGATTTAAGAGAGTTTATTTAAAAGATAACAGTTACATTTAATAATTTAAATTGTTCGGATGAAATATTATTATTTTATATGAAATTTATCCTCGTTTAAGCTTTATGAAGACAGTTCAATGTAAGTTTTTACCATATATTGTGTGTGTGTTTGTATATGTTCCATCCTAATGGAGGTTCTATCTCTTTGGAATCTCTTTTGAATATAAATTAAATACCGTACTTTAATTAATTTATTAATTGAATTGTATAGGCCTAGGTGCTGCAGTGTTTTTTATGTAGAACTCCATTCGGGTCCGATGGCACCTCCAATTTCAAGCAAGCGTTGTGCCAGATACTTCTTCGAAGCTACTCTAGAGTTAGGTTGTATATGAGAATTACGGAAGCACCTAAGTGCCATTCGACTTGACGACTTGTCAAGATAATTTATGTTGTCAAGCCGACATAATATACATATCATGTCGACATGGCGAGATAGATTATCTTGACAAGTCAAGTCGAATGGCACTTAGGTGCTTCCGTAGAGAATGGATAATTCTGATAGCAACATTTATTAATTGTTTTAAGTACTGCGACAATAACATTAGAGGCGAATTTAGAATGTTTAGATATAAAGAATTTATTAAAGTTGTCATAGGTTTGTTTAAAGCCAGGTTGTGTTACCTAACTATAACTTAATTCACCGCGGATTTGCCAATAACAGGCCCTTACATTTTTTGCTCTAGCATAGTTACCAACCTGAG
>NW_022747569.1:0-639 GCF_011630105.1 Anneissia japonica | reverse complement strand
AATGGAATACCAGACCTGACATGAAATTGTAGTCCTTTAGGAGCCGAATTGTTAGAACGATGTTCTAGATAAATAATAAGATGGTTACGATACCTGACGCGCTTTTCGGACAAGCGTCGTAGAAATTTGAAATTGTCCAAAGTACCCTCCAGAATTACAGCAGAGTTGGATCAAAATGATACAAACAGTAGAAAATGATATATAGATTAAAAGGCAAAATACTGGAAAACAACAATGCTGGAAACAATGGCTGGATCTCAGTAGAGATACAAAAATGATAAGCAACAGCTAAAAAGTAAACGTAAGTAAACAGCCAGAAATAGAACCAGAGCTTTCGGACAACACTAGTCCTTCCTCAGTGAGTGAGTGAGGGTTGAAAAAGCCAGATAGTATAAAGTGAGAATTTCATGCAAGCATGATTAGAAATAATTGGCTAGGCTAGGTGGGATTAGAATAAACAGCCTAAACAAGTAAACAGGAAGGCCAAAACTAAACTTTAGAGGCGTGCCTCAATAAATAAGCCAAATGATTTATCCAGAAGAATTTGGAATGCCATAGGTTTAAGTTAGTGTACTGGGAGAACGTTCCTAATATTGAGTCCAAATGGTGTGGTGGTTTTAAGTAAAAGTTCCCAGTGAT
>NW_022747568.1:36700-53681 GCF_011630105.1 Anneissia japonica | reverse complement strand
ATGTGCGGGCGGCCGCCTTTGATGTTTTGCGAGTTTCCAGACCAGTATTTTTCTATTGACTATGGTGTAAATGGTGCAGTAATGTGTTTTAACAAAGCCATATCCTTCTCGAAGTGTATGCAATAATAATAATATTGATTTTTATTGCTCGTTGTCCAGGTCTCAGTGCTGTAAGCCATTGCTGGTAGTGTGCACAGATTGATACTCATGACGCTGTGAGTATTGGGACCGAGATCCAGATATCCGCAGAAGGCATCAAGAACGAAAAGACACTCCTGTGTAGACGACATAAATTTAAATGACAGTGGGAACCATCTTTTATCTTGTCACACTCTTATCCTTTGAGAGACTTTATGTAATTTTAAATTCAAAAAGCAATACTGTGTATTAGATTAGCTTGGAAATTACTCCCATCCAATTAAAAAAAAAAAAAAAAAAATACAAGAACCTAGTTGCTATTTACCAACATCTGTTGAAGTTTTCTTCATGATATATTGTGCTTAAAATAAAAGACATCTATCCAGCTTGTGTTTTATTAATTGATACAATGAAGTATGATACCAAAAATTTATTAACAGAATAAAATATAATTACATTTCTACATCATATTCAAGTATTCATTAACCCCATCATTAACATATTAAACAATTGTTATCTATTTAATGTGCTTACGTCAAGAATGTCATAAGCATAGAATACTACTCAAATGAATTTTGAAAAGAAAAAGATGCTACAAACTAGAATTATATATTGGTAATTACTTTAAAACTTAATTTCCGTTTTGTAATACGGACAGTATGAAGGAAAATGTGATACTGCAAGTCATAGGGAGAACAATGTTTCAAATTTTATTCATTTTGTTTTTTTTTATCATATTGTTGTTGGCCAGAAATTTAGAAATGACCACTTGATATATATTTATGTATTGTGACAAATATTTAATAAGTAAATAAATAAGTAGGCCTATATATAACTTAATAAAATAATATATAATAAAATTATTAAAGATTGAAATATATGTTTTTAAAGTTTGTTTAATACTGTCTTGTCAAACAATTTGGGTGAAGCCCATAGCTTTTAGGTATTAATATTAACCTAAAAGAAATGATTCAGCTCCATTTGTAAACGGCAAGTTGTGCTTCATTTCATCACAGTATAAAGTTCTGCTGCCGCCTGTAACGCATATCAGTAACACTGTACTACTGAGCTAATTGTTTGCTGCCCTCTATCCATTTGCAAATTATTACAGATTATTTCAGAGTATCATAGAACTTGTGAACTTAGTGACTGTAGCTGAGGCTTAAAAAGTATATTTTTACATCCATAGGCTTTGTTGTTACTTATGCTGGGTATTATTGAGCCATATACTTTGCTAGTAAGTATGTATTTGTTCATTTCATTTCATTTATTTATAACTGAATTATAATGTTACCTTTTAGATCTGAAGGCTAGGAAGGCACAATAGACCTTATCATTAAACTAACCTACTTCAGACAGTTACTCAATAGGTAGGCCTATTAGTAGCATAGATTGTACACTTGAAATATGTTACATCATGCAACAAGCAGGGCCCTAGGTAGGGTTTGGGTGGGGTGGGGGAAGGAGGCTTTGAAAATGGCCTACACTGGGTGTAAACAGTGACTCCTCGGGGGAGCAGAAGTGGATCCACAATTTTTCAAACGGGTGGGGGTGGTGCGTAGAAAAACAAATTCAGAATAGACAAGTGAGAGCGCTAATTTCAATACATTGAAATTTTTAAATTTAGTGGCAAAACAGGTGGTGTGGGGATGGCGGGCAAGTGTCTCCCATTCCCCCACCCCGCATCATCCTTACTTAATCTGCCTCTTTGCTGGATAGGTCACAAGTTCCCCCACACATATCCTTAAAACGGAGCTTTCTCCACAGCTGCCACTGTGTTTAAATTGAGAATGCCGAACTAAATCACAATTTCAATGATAAATTAATGATCATATTTATTATTTTAATCCATTTAGTGCAAGTAATTTGCCATCTGAGGGGAGAGTGTTTCTGCTATCCCAGCCTACTCTCATGATACTTATAGGCAAAACATAATTATACTACTGCTACATATCACCCAAACAGTTTATGGGCGTTGGCAATTTGCATATGATTTCATCACATATTGATAAGGAAATAGGAAAAGACCAATATCAATGGTACAGGTCAGTAACCAACAAAAAAGTTAGATAACAATTGAACACAAGGGAAGCAGTGAAGCTGGACCTGAAATGTATTCATAAATTTTGTCAAAGAATGCTTATCCTCAAGGGATAAAAAATAACATAAACAATGAAAATTGAACAAACTTAAAAAAATAACAAGCTTGAGGCTTAAAAAAATCAGAATCCAATGTATTTGTGCTAACGGAAATTACATTGTAAGTCATCATCGTCACATCACCATTATAATATAGTCAAAATGAAGCATCAACAAATTCTCGGCAACCATAGAGATTAATTAATTATCTGTGATGTACTGTAGAAAATACTTCATGTGCTGAAACCAAATCTTATCTTTGCATGCTTTTTCTAATACTTCTCAAATTATATAAAGACACACACACTCGAGTGGAGTACTGTAGGTAATTCAAATGCACAGGTATCTTGCTATAAAATACTCTGGCTATACAGCACTTCTTTCGTTAAAACCTGGGTCATTTATGCATTTATATCAACAATTTTCAGGCATATCTTCTTGACTCAAGAAAAGTGAGGAAATCAACTCTTCCCCTTAAAAAATGCACCAGGCCCCTGATCAGGGGGGCTGCCCCACCCTCGTCGGGAGAAAAACCGATTCGCCGGGGAGAAAAAAAACAAGTATTTTGTTCATATTAGTAGACTCTAAAATATATAAAATAAGCCCTTGAAACGCCTAAATTGTCAAAATTTTGGGACTTCTTCCCAGGTCAATTTCAACGCATTTAAAAAGACGTTTGACCATGCCCACTTTGTTCTCGTCGAGCAAATTTTCCCCTCGCTGGGGACCTGGGACCCCACCCCCACTGGGTAAATCCTGGCGCCACCCCTGGACGTTTACCCTTTTCCCCATAATCTGTGCCCATGGGTGCGTGAGAGTCCACCACCTCAGCCCCAATCATGGCTGGGGTTGAGGTGCAACAATTTTGAGAATATGACCTCTGGGTGCCTGGAGATTGCACTCTCATGTAATCTTACCAGTAATTCATATCAACAATATAATACAACAATTATTTTTCTTAATACAATTTAGTGGGGTGCGATCGCACCCCACCCCACCCTGCACCCACCCCAGGATTATGTCACGCAATTGGTAAAGTCTTTGGACTCATTGTTGGTATATTTTACTGTTTGCATTTGCAAGTTAAACATTTGAAATTTCTTTTGGTAATGTTTTTTTTCTTGTGTTCTTTTAATTGGTACAAGTTAAGTGTGATACTTAAAATTTATTAACAGAATGAAATATAAATACAATTCTACATTATATTCTAAGTCAAGTATTCAATAATATATTTCACATTCAATTCTTATTTATTTAAAGTACTTACAAGGAATGCCATAGCATAGTACTCAAATAAATTTTTTAAAGAAAAAGATGCTAAGAAACTATATATTGGTAGTTACCTTAAAACTTAATTGCCATTTTGTAATATAGACAGTATGAAGGAAAACGTGATGCTGTACAAGTCATAGTGAGAACAATGTTTCAATGTATTGTGACAAATATTTATTAAATGAATAAATACATAACTGTTATAACTTAATAAAATAATTAAATTATTAAAGTTTGAAATATTTAATCAGTTTTTAAAGTTTGTTTCATACTGTCTTGTCAAACTTTTTGGTGAAGCCCATGGCTTTTGTAGTAGGTATTAACCTAAGAAATGATTGAGACTCCATTTGTAAATGGCAAGTTGTGCTTGTTTATTTCATCTCCAAGTAAGTACTACTCCCGCCTCAGGCGTGCGAGTTATGCATCAGTTATTGTACTACTGAGTTAATTGTTTGCTGCCCTCTATCAATTTGCAAAAGGCCACAGAGGTTATTATTTCAGATCAGAGTATCAAAGAACTGTGTAAGCAGTGCCTGTAGCTGTGGCTTCGAAAGTAAGGCTTTGTTGTTACTTATGTTGGGTATTTTTAAGCCATATATTTCTCTAGTAAGTATGTATTTGTTAACTGAATTATACTGTTACCTTTTAGATCTGAAGGCTAGTAAGGCACATATAGAGTTTATTAAATTAACCTACTATAGACAAATAACAATACTAATTAATAATAGTAGCATAGATTGTACATCATACCAGGTGATCAATTCTATGTACTGTACTCTGTAGTCTACTCTTCTCATTGGTACAAATTTTTCAACACTTGAAATGTGTTCCATTATGCAAGAATAAGCAGGACCGTATGAGGTTAGATGTGTATAAGAGACAGCTATAAAATACTCTGTGGAATGCTGTGTGTAAACATGCAGTGGCTAGTGCTCTAGTAAACCTAACACAGTTCATTTTTCAACACATCCTGTGTGAAAATTGATAATGCGAAATTAAATCCCAATTTCAATGATATTATAATGGTCATTAGTCCAGTTAGTGGAACGATTTTGCCATCAGGGGAGGGCTTCTGTTATCCCAGGCTACCCCCATGATAAGGACTATTTCTAGGCAAAACATACACTACCGCTATATATCACCTAAACAGTTTATGGGCGTTGACATTTGCATATGATTTCATCACATATTGATATGGAAATAGGAAATGCAAAGACCAATACCAATGGTACGGGTCAGTAACTAACAAAAAAGTTAGATAACAATGGAACACAAGGCAAGCAGTGAAGCTGGACCTGAAATGTATTCATAAATTTTGTCAAAGAATGCTTATATTCTCCAAGGGATGAAAAATAACATGAACAATGAAAATTGAGCAAACCTAAAAAAATAACGAGCTTGAGGCTTAAAAAATCAGAATCCAATGTATTTGTGCCAACGGAAATTACACTGGTAACAACCAGTGTAATTTCCAAAGCTCCTGACATACATACAGTACATGTAAAGATGAAATAAGTTATTAATTATCAATATAACACATTAAAAAATAAATTAATGTGTAATGTAAAAAGTAATAGAGGACAGTGAGCAAACTGTTACTTTCTGATCAGCTAATAACATTCATTAAACAATCTTTGTGCTTTGTGATCAAGTAAAAAAAAAACAGGAAAATACGACTACCATGATATTTAAATTTGTATATTTCAAAAGTATTAATTTTCAAATATTAAAACATCAATCAAACACACACAAGCACAAGACATGAAAAATCATGGAGATAAAAGTAACATTAAAATACATAAAAATTTGAAACATCAAGTACACAAGAGGTTAAAAAGCATATACATAATAAAATCAATTATTTTTATTATTAATTATTGAATCATTATTATAACAGTATTATTATTATAATTATTATTGTTGTTATCAAATATAACAATTCTAGGAAAAAGAGATCATCCGAGCATTGCACACAAAATTCAATTTAAATCAAAATTGGGAAAGAAAAATGCGACATGACAAAAAGGGGCCAACATTTACATTAAACAGAAAATAAAAGAAAAGTGAATGTCTTAAATTGGACCAACAACTCTGGGTATAATGTTAGTTGTCATGCATTTATTTAATTTTTATTTTCGTTGTTATATTATTTGCATATACTGTAATAGTCATTACAATAATAATTATTATTAATTAATAGTTATTATAATATAATTAAAAAGAACAATTACAGTAAAACCAATTAATAACTAACCATCAATCAATATAATTAATAATTAATATAATCAATAATAATCATATATAATATTATTATTATTAACTTCTATAATTATTTTGTTTTAATTATTATTACAGCTAAGCCAAACTCATTCATTTAAGATTATAGTAAGAAATGGTATTGCATTTTTCAATAATAATCAAAATGCAACATACAAGGAATAATAACATATTTATATTAAACTAATGTAGACTTAATTTCTGATTGTTTTTACCATGCCATCTTGGCGTAATTCTTACAACTTGTCGAAGGTTCTAAGAACATCCTCACTAAGTAATGTATTTTCACCTTCAAGGTCTGCTGATTGAAATATTTGCCAGATATTATAGTTGGATAAGTCCAGGTTATTTTTTAGGTCATTAAGTTCTTTAAATCGTATGTTATCAAACACACTAAAACTGAAAAGAAAATGTTTAACATCCTCAACATCACCATTATTACTGTACACAATGTACATAACCCTGTGGTTTCAGCTGATCATTCACTTGTTCTTCTATCCAACAGTGTAGCAGTTATACTATATTTCTGGGTTAATTATTTGCTGCCCTCTATCCATTTGCAAAAGACCACAGAGGTATTAATTTCAGGGTAGCAAAGAAGTTGTGTAACTTACTGCCTGGAGCTGTGGCTTAAAAACGTATATTTTACATCGATAGGCTTTGTTGTTACGTGTGCTGGGTATTATCATGAAGGACTAAGCTAATTCCTCCATGGTATTCTTAAGCCATATATATATCTCTAGTAAGTATGTATTTGTTAACTGAATTATATTTGTTACCTTTTAGATCTGAAGGCTAGTAAGGCACATATATATGAAACTAACCTACTACAGACAGTTACTAATAGTAGCATGGATTGTACATCATACCAGGTGATCAATTCTATCTAATGTACTGTGTAGTCTGTTCTTTATGTTGGTACAAATTTTTCAACACTTGAAATCTGTTCCATCATGCAAGAATAAGCAGGGCCGTAGGCAGGTTAGAGGGGGGTAAGGAAGGAGGCTGCGAAAATGTCCTGCTGGGTGTAACCATGCAGTGGCTGCTCTAGTAGGGTGTATGAGCAGAAGCATAATACCTCCCCCCGGGCAGAGAGGATCCAGAATTATTCAAACGGGGGAAGGGGGCCACAGCATATTTAGATTAGATACAGTAAGTGAGAGCCCTAATTTCAATATATGCATTGAAATTTTAAAATTTAGTGGCAAAACTGGGGGATGGGAAAATGCCTCCCGTGTCCACCCTACTACTGGATCCGCCTCTGCCTGGGCAGGACAGGTCACAAGCACCCAACACCCGGCCAGGGCTTGTCAGGTAATGGACCAAAAAAAGTAGGCTATAAAATGCGTGTTTATTGAGTTGAATTTGAGAGTAAACAATTATATGTTATCAAAGTTTACGTTTTAACACATCCTGTGTGAAAATTGATAATGCGGAACTAAATCCCAATTTCAATGATTTAATGGTTATATTTATTCTTTTAATCCAGTTAGTGGAACTAATTTGCTGTCAGGGGAGGGCTTCTGTTATCCCAGCCTATCCCCATGAAAAGAGACTATTTCTAGGCAAAACATACACTACCGCTACATCACATAAACAGTTTATGGGCGTTGGCAATTTGCATATGATTTCATCACATATTGATATGGAAATAGGGAATGCAAAGACCAATACCAATGGTACGGGTTAGTAACCAACAAAAAGTTAGATAACAATTGAACACAAGGGAAGCAGTGAAGCTGGAACTGAAATGTATTCAGTAAATTTTGTCAAAGAATGCTTATCTCCAAGGGATAAAAAATAACATGAACAATAAAAATATAACAAACTTGAAAAAATAACAAGCTTGAGGCTTAAAAGAATCAGAATCCAATGTATTTGTGCCAACGGAAATTACACTGGCTGTTCAAACTCCTGACATTCATACGGTGCATACAAAGGTGAAATAAGTTATTAATTATCAATAACCAATATAACACATTCAGTGATGAATTACTGTGTAATGTAAAAAGTAATAGAGGACAGTGAGCAAACTGTTACTTTCTGATCAGCTAATAACATTCATTAATACAATCTTTGTACTTTGTGACCAAGTAAAAAAAAAAATCCGGAAAACTCAACTACCATGATATTTAAATTTGTATATTCCAAACTATATATCACCGTTATATATCAACATATTTAGATAGGAATACCATACAAAATGGATATTAATCAAGCTCCTCATAGGATCTAAATCTTGAACTGTTGATTATTAATATAGTGATGTTATGTACATTATGTCTACTGTATGTCTATATTTTTGTAAATAAAGAAAAAAAGCAGGTTTTTAATTGCATAGGGGTATTCACATATTAATTGCAAAAAAAAACCCAAAAAATGATGGTGTATCTCATTGAATCTTCCAATTTAAATGTGGTTTGTGGTTCATCATCTGATCTCATACGCATACGCAACTGAACTCTCATGTTATCTCTCACGTGCTGTTTCTTAGGTAAGTTCTCATATAACCTTTCCACTTTAAGCTATTTTGGTAGAAAATATCACTGAGGGAAGAGAAAAACGATATATCCCCAGAAAAACGATCTTCCCAGATCTCATGTAAATTAAAAAAATACTGAATAGGTCTAGCAAATTTTTAGGGAATAGGGGGTGAGGTTTCAAATGGACTATTTTGATGAAGAACTATGTTCATGGAAAAATTCTGTTAACCTACTGGGTTACCCTCTTTAAAGATGGTTGAAATAAAAAAAAAAAATCTATTGTAAAATGACATGTTTCTGTTTGCATATTTACTGTAATATGGTTTGCATTTAATTTAAACAAGCCCCATACTAGATCTATTTCTAAACAAGCCCCATACTAGATCCAGGTCTAAACAAGCCTCATACTAGATCTAAGGTCTAAACAAGCCCCATACTAGATCTAGGTCTAAACTAGCCCGGCATACTAGATCTAGGTCTAAATTAATGAAAATAGGTACTAATCCTGGGTACATTCATAAAAAATATGTGTTTTACTCAGTTTTTAATAACACATTCGATCTTTCTAAATTGAAAATTGAAGTTAGCTTGTCGTGGCCACACTAAAGCCACCACTGGATAGCCTCTCTTCACAAAAGCTTCTGTGAATGTTGTGGAGTCAGGAAATCTTGATGTTCCTACCCAGCAAGGGCTTAGCCAGCGAGCCGTCCGGCTGTCTTTTAGATGGCCAAAGATTATTTAGGATGGCCACTTTTACCGTGACGGCTTGGCCTACTCAGCTTGGCCTAGCTTAGTTGGGCCTGGTCTACCTTAGCAAATTCTTTACTTTCTTTGAATCCATCAAATGTTGCATTAAACTAAAACATATTGGACGGCCTATTTCATTTTTCTGGCTAAACCCCTGCTACCCAGTATACCGAAATCAACAGGAAATTTACCAAAAGCTATTTTTAAGATAAGTAAATGTTCATTTTCATTGCATTTTTAGCGAAAAATTTGTGAATCTCAACAGTTTGATAGCAAATATTTAATGAATTGCTGTGAGACGTAGACGTCAAAAAAAGGATGGAGGAAACCGGTAAATATTACAGTATTTATTATCACTGGTGGATCCAGGAATTTGAAATAGAGGGGCCCAAAGAGGAACATTCACAGATGGAGGGTCTGCACTACCTCAGCCCCACCATGGTTGGGGCTGAGGCAAGAAAATTTATGATTATGTTATCTCTAGATGGTCGGAAATGACACTCCTAAACTCAAAATTTGTGTAGAACTTTCTTTCTCTCTCTATTTTTAATTTTAATTTTAGAAAGTTTAAGGGGGAGGCGTAGCCGGGCTGGCTAGGCCCCCTTGAATCCGCCGCTGATTGTTGTTGGTGTTTGCCTTTCTAACCATTATAAGGGACTTCACTTTATTGCCCTTGTCATAGGAGCCAATTATGTGGTACACAATGCAGATTCTCTGCTCGCATTATATTCTGTAATTGATCTGACTCACTGAAGAAAGTATTTTTAATTATGATTAAAAGTGAAATTAATTCAAGTGATACAATTATAGTCTTAAATATATTATATATGCTTGATAGTTCTGAAAAGAACTGTTGTTGTTGGTTGAGAATATCTCTTTTCAGAACTATGAATGTGGTGTACCGCAAGCATTAATATATATTATTCAGTGGTGGTGCCAGCGTCTGAATCTGGGTGGGGGGGGGGGAAGAGTGTACGATTTGGTTTAAGGGAATTTCCCCGAAGAGTGCAAAGTGGGCGTGGTTGGGTGTTGATTAAAATGTTTCGAAGCAGTCCGAGGGCGGAGCTCCCCAAAAATATGACAACTTAGGGGTTTCAGAGGCTTAATTAATCAATTTTATCTATAGATAGTGTACTGTACTACTATGTAGAAAATATATATAATATATTTTTCCCCTACAAATTATGTTTTTCTTTTATTCTGGGGGGAATTTTCTGGGGGAGAAATGCCCCCCTTGTCCCCGTAGCGCCGCCACTGATATTATTACTTCGCCATGCAAACCTTCAAACAATAATCATAGTCTTGTTTCATTGAACTTTAGAAATTATATCAACTGTGCATTTTTATTTTTGATGACTTATTAATAAGAAGCATTGTACTTATGAATTACCTATCATCACAATCAGAGAGCAATTTTAACCAGCTGTTGGTGGATTTTTCAAGATGGTATGATAGACTTGGATACATCAATACGCTGAAAGTTCTCTACACAGACCATGTGCCAATTTATAATAAGTTAAGTGAGGCTACTAAGGTGAGCTCATTGCTAAGTATGTTAATTGGTTCTGGGAATTTGAGTTCAACGGATCTCACTATCCTGTATGACACAATAAAAGCTACTGGACAATTTGGCTTCAACTCCAGAATTGTACTTCCACCTTTACAAAGAATCAGGGAACATGAAGTGACTAAATTTACATGGTACAGGCAATTCCTGTTAAAGCTAGGAACGGTACTGACGAAAGGTGATATAGAAGCGCTTGATGTACGATATAACATTCCACTGTTAAAGAATTATGATGATAGCTGGCAATTGATTCTGGATTTAGAGCAAAGGAAGGAGCTTTGTGAAGAAAAGATTTACAATTTCATTGAAGGATTACCAAGTTACTTGACTGTGAAAGCATTACTTGAAGGTATGGTTGGCTAAAGGAGAAATTTACAAATTTTAAATAATTTTAGAACTAATTTAATATTCAGTTACATAATACCTCATTTAAAACAATAGGAAGATTGTAAGAACATTATCTATACGGTTATTCAACGTTTTTTCAACACTCCTTGAAAGTGGTATGAGTACTAAAAGTTTTTCCTGACTGAAATTGTTCAATTTGTGGCATAGTGAAAAGTATTGCATTATTGTAAACAAACGAATCCAGTATGGAACGGTTAGACATGAATGACAATGATTAATGTACCTGGCCCTCTTGCCTCAGCTCAAACTTGTATCGTGGTTTTTATATAAAGGCTGTTGTTCTGTGTTCTACTGCTAGGGTGCTCACATTCTCTATTTTTGGTTTCTTTTACAGATAACAGAGAAGCATCAACATCAAAACGACCAAAGTTAAATGAAGGTATGTACTGGGTGCTAAATGATATGTTTTACTTGACAATAATATTTGAAATTGCTTAATTTGCTACATCAATGCAACTAATGTATACAAACTCGTCATATCATTCTAGACATGCCTTGTTTTGTGATTGGTTGAAATCCACTGCCCGATTTTTAAGACCATAAAAAACGGATCTACATTACTTAAGGCAAACAAATCTTTAGACCCAAATGATGATGATTCCTGTAGGGCCTACCAGAGCTCAAGCCTTGTTACTGTACCTTAAACTTAAAGCTTGGCTGTTATATTCAGAATACTGTGCTGTGTGTGTTATGTTCTTGTGTAGCTATGCTGTTAATGTTCACATTCTCAATTTCTGGTTTTGTACAGGTAACGAAGAACCCTCAACATCAAAACGACCAAAGTTAAATGAAGGTATGTAACGGGGTGCTAAACTATACAGTAAGTTGCATTTGACATTAATATTTGAACAACAGATGTAAATAGGCCTTTGCCTGAAATTAAATTTACAAGTTTTGTTTTAAAGAAAATATAAAGATGTGAATTTAAGAAACAAATATTGGAACTTCTTGGAGAAAATAAATTATTTGTTTTAAGTTAAGAAGGAAATGAAAATAAGAATGAAAACTGAGATGGATTTTTTTTTATGTTCCATATTGGTGTATATGTGAATGTTTATGTTTTTTTAAATAATGAGAATAAATGTGGCTTTTCTAGAAAAGAAAAAAAAAAACCAAATTAATATTCATTACCAACTTCTGCTGTGGTAGCTCTTCTTAACTAAAAATTAGGAACAAAATTTATGTTGCATTCTATTTGTTTTTTTTAAATAAAAAGTTTCATAATTTGCAAATCTTCACTTCTTATTGTCTATGAATATGTGTCAATCACAAATTAACTTGTATGATGTGGCTTATGTGACTGAACTATGAAAATCCACTGCTGAATAATTGAGACCCAAATAAAAAAACAACAAATCTACATTTTGCAAGATAAATGAATCCAATACAGTACCAGATATCAAGCCCTGAATGACAATCAGTCCATTGCAATATTCTCATTCTCGTTTTTTTGTACAGGTAATGAAGAACCATCAACATCAAAACGACCAAAGTTAAATGAAGGTATGTACTAGGTGCTAAATGATACAGTACTGTATATTACGCTTGACATTGATATTTGAAATGTATTCAATTATTTGGCTGTAAAAAATATTTTTGATAAAGTAAGTTAATAAATATTCATTACCGACAGTAGCTATGTTAGCTCCTTCATTCTTAACCAAAATAATTAGGAGCAATATTTGTGTTGTATACTATTTGCTTTAATGATCTGCAGATCTTCCCTTTTACTGTTTCTATGGAGATGTGCCAATCTAAAATCAATTTGTATGGTATGGTGTGGCTTATGTAACTGAACTATGAAAATGTAAATATGTTTTCAGTATAGTAATTTTACAGTTCAGTTTCATATAAGCAAAATAATACAAAGTTTTAAATTTAGTTCATATGGTCTAATTCCAATCCAGATGGTGTAATGTTATTTGGTCAAATAGGAGAGCTACACTATATTAGCTTAGGTAAGGGGTAGTAGTAGACATGTACCTCATTAACACACCCTTCAACATGCTACAGATTTCTCAGAGTAAGTTATAGCAGTATATTTTACTTGATATTATCTATATTATAATTACGCTTATTCCCAAGCCTATGGACACAGTGCAATACTGATGCACTCAATAAAAACGTGTGGGGTTCAAAACCTACTGGTCTCAAAAACTTAAGAAATATATCAATTTTTTGCAGGCACAATGTGAATATCAATTCATATTTTAGATTTATCGGAAGGGAAAAGACTGACTCACTTTTCATCACATGGTTACAACTTATAATAGTAAAATGAATCTTAATGTTTTAGTAATTTTTTTGTATGATTTTATTTTTCAAGCATTTTTTATTGCTTTCCATTTTGTAACTGATCTGCATTCAATTGTGAAATAACATGTTAAAGTTGAAAAGTATTGTACAAATGCTTAATACACATAATAGGTTTTGCTACACATGTAGTACAGTAAATTGGAGAATCAAGTCAATTCATATACTTTGCTGTATATCGTATCTTTTTGTAATTTTCTTTATTGCAACATACCTGATACAACATGGTATGAATTACAATATAGGATCCAAGAAATAGATTTTTGTTAATCAAACTTTCTTAACTACTCCTTAACTCCTACACCTAAACAATACAATTCAATAATTAATTAAATAATAAAATATAAAAAAGACCAAGCTATAGCCCCAATACTCTGATAACAAAGAAAAGGTTTTAAGTTTTGAAACAAAAACATTTCTTGAAGTGATCTCTTTTAAATCAGTAAGTAAAAAACTCCATAGGTTTAATTTCAAATTTGCCTAAATTAGTTTTATGTCTGGGTATGGATAGATTAAAATTATCATTGAATCTTGCTCTATAAATAGTTCTTAAAATATTCCGATAGACTATGTGGTAAACTATAGGCCTATATTGAAGAGTGGAGTTGCATGTGTGCCCCAATTAAAATAAAATGCATAAACATAGAGAAGATGACGTACAATCATCGAAGATTGACTTGCGGAACACAATTTTAATAGAATATAATAAAAGTGATATTTTAATAGCTTGTGCTCTCTTTATCAATGCTTAAGTGGTGAGCTATAGTTATAGTATACAGCTTAAATATATAAAAAATAAATGAGAATGAGCTCTAAAACTGGAAAATGTAATGCATCTGGCATACATGTTTTGAGAACATTATAATTGTTTCAAATAATATACTGTCGCATACATCCAATACCATAAATCAAAGTAAGTTTAATAAAGGAATTTACATAGCATATTTAATGTCTCGTCAGGAACACAGTGCTCTTACCTAAATAAAATTCCAGCTCTCATTTTAACCATCTTATTTAATCAGAAATATGTTCTTTAAAATTAAGAAATTTGTCTTTTGCCAGGATATGGTGGATCAGCAACTGGTATGGGAGAAAGTGCAATGTCTGGTCATCGACAGCAGCAACCCCCACCAGCAAGACACTTGATCCTGCCTCAACAGCTGCAGCAGTCCCAAGCACAGACACTGGTCCGGAACCAGTCGGTGGCCAATTCGTTGAGATTAGCTGTGCAGTGTAAACACCCGATGCAAAGCCTTCAAAGACCATCCCCAGGTAGGCATGAATTTTAAAGGCAGTGGCTAACTCGTACATAACCATATGGACAAATTCAATACATTTAAAAAATTGTGAAAAATTATATCAGTTAAGAAAAAGTCCTATGCCAAAGGTGAAATAATGGAAACTATAAATTTTAAAAGAATGCAGCTGGCCCATTAATTACATGTGAATTATATTTGTATATAAATTGTAAAAGTAAATACTCACCATAATCAAAATGTCCAATTTAAAACAATAAAATCGTATCGATTTTAAAAGAAAATGTAATTATTTTATATACATTAATTTCAATCTTAACATCATTATCATTATCATTTCAATCTTAAAATCATTATCATCATTAAATTAAATATAAAGGACATTAAAATAATAACATACATATATTACATTGCAATAAAAATAAACTATAAAGAAACCTAGATGTAATCTTAATTCAAAGTTTATTTTATTAAACTATTTAATTATCACATAAACATATTAAATATAAAATGGAATTTCAAATTTATTAAATTATAAAAATATTATCTTAAAATTAAAATGTCACCGAATTCACCCACAAAATCACATTGAAAAACTCTAAAAAAATAAATAAAAACAATTTAATTCTTATCATTGTTATTGTCAATACCAATAATTATCATTAGTTCACAAAAAATAAATTGTGTTGGCCACATTTTGGGAAAATAAAAAAATGGGTCAGTTTATGCCTAAAAATTAGAAAATGCAAAGACCATTATAAATTTGTATTGAAGAGTAAAATGATAGCATAACACTGTTCAATATAAAAATGAAAATACCAATTTATGAAGGTATAATTTTAATTTCAGAAACCATTGGTAATGCATCTTCAAACTCAGAACAAGGAAGTGGTAAAGGTAGTAATGCTACATTTTTTTCAATTCATCATCTATTTAATGATTTTAATATTTTTTATCATTGTTTCATTATGAATTTTGATAATAATATGGTATTAATAATAATAATGATAAAGTTACATTTATTAAAGTATCATTGTTTTTAACAAAGTAAGGTAATTAAGGATGGTCACACATTGCATGCTCGCTCAATAAATCACTGTTAAAAAGACCATAGATTAAAAATAAGTAAGGTGTAACATATTTTTAATCTATGTTAAAGCATAACTATTTTTACATAATGAAATTTAGTAAATCAAATTATTATTTGTGGCTTTTATTTATTAAATCAATTATGAACATAATCTCAAAACAAAATTTAATGACAAGAAAGATCGACATTTCGGGTCCATCATGGAACCATTCATGATTCTCAAGATCAAGTAAATTGAAAAAACTAAAAACAAAAATGCCAAGCAGTGACAGGAAGTAAGTAATTAATTTACATATCAATAGGGCCTACTGTGTGGAGCCACAGTAGCTTGGTTCACGTCAAACTTTTATCTAGTTATACATCCACTTAACTAGTTAAAAGTTCGACGTGAACCACTCAATTATAGCTAGTTAAAGGAATTAAGTCACTTAAGTTAAGTGACTTAACTTTACTAGAATAACGGTAAATTAACTTGCTTAACGGTAAAGTCGGCTCGGATTACAAGGACACGATTACGTAACGTAGGCATCTAAGCCAGCTTTGTTGTATTGTACCACCATTATCATCTTCTGGCTGGCAACAACGTACTTCAACAATGCTAACAACAGCATCGAAGTAGTCTTATTAGTCTGGTTTTCAGAAATTATTTGTAATATTTTGGGTAAACACCCAGCAAACGTCCGTTTTACGAATAGTCGATATTACCAATGACCTTTTCCCTTTGCATCATCGACCAAGTAATAACGTTAAAAAGTCCGATTGCGTACGTTTTTCAAAGTGATAATGTATATTTTTCTTAATAATAAAATCAGATTTGTTGTATTGATTTATTGACAATTCAATCTTTTCTATTTCTGCTATAATAGTCGCTATTAATTCAATTTCAACGAACTACCACCAACGCCTGCAGTCATTAAAATGAGCGCACATGTTTACGATGACGAAAAATAAAAGGGTGTGTGGAAGTCAGCAACTTATTTGACACCGCTAAGCTAGATTTTCGCGAAGTGCATGTAAACAACACAATTGAGCAATCTAAAAACTACAAAACAGGACAGAAAGGTCCACAAAGTATACATACGTTTTAATGAAAATTAAAACAATATTTTGTTAAATGGAAGTGCTAGCTAGCGATTAAAATTAATTCGTTTTTTATCGAAGGTAAATGTAGCTAGGGCCAGGGCCTAGAGAATCTACCACTTAGATTGCGATAGAACACGCTGCTGCACTGGTCGTTGGTTCATACTGGTCGGCTAGGTTAGGTAGTGGAAACTCACACCTTCTCTACAGT
>NW_022747568.1:23441-36118 GCF_011630105.1 Anneissia japonica | reverse complement strand
GTAACGTCTCGTATCTATTGTCGTGACGTCATGGCTCGCTGGCTCACACTTGTGATATGTCTCGCACTTGTGATCAAATAACACGCTGGCTCGCACTTTGGCAACACTCTTTGGCAGTCAACTCGCCCCTAGAAAACCCGCCCTTACAAACTTGCCCCATAAAAAAATGTACACTTCTAGACCATGCAGTCTTCAAAATAAAAATTGTAACCTTTGGTAATCAACTACATTTTCCACATACATAGACATTTTTTTCAAACTTTATTAAAAAAAAACCTAAACCATAATTAGACACTTTTTGACAAAAATGAAAAATTACGACTTTGTTACCCAATAAGAAGTGTTCTAATATAGACAATGGGTCGTGTCTCATATTATTTGTTATACAGTAGTTTTATTATTCATTATTTTCACTTGACTCGCATAATAATTTTGTTCGAAGAACATTTATATGCAGTTGTACTTCGCAGCACTTCACTTGCAATTTGCAATTTCTAGTTGTTGATGTTATCCATGACAGTAATACGTACTGCGAAATGCTAGGCCTATGAAAGTTATTGGAAATTTTTATTTCAAATTTCACGTAAATGGTTTATAACATTCCCTGCAAGTTCGTCGTTCAAAACTGGTGCCGAATCAATGTTTTAGAGCCTCCCATCAGAGCCATTAATAATAATAATAATATTAATAATTGACCGCAGAAATAATATCTAATAATATTAATAATTTTAAAAAATACGTAGACCTATTCATTGGAGCTAAAAACTAATTTATTTTAGTTCTCAAATATGTATATTCTTTATGTTGATTTATTAATTAAATTTTCACTACAGGGTATTTTACAGCATTTATTTATTTATTATTAATTTTTTTTTCTTGAATTTTATAATTGAGGGCCATTTTTTATTTCTTGATTCAATTCTTGCTTATACAGTATTTAATTATTTGAAGATTAAAAAAAAAAATATCATTTCTATTACCGAATTTTTCATTGGGGCCATTTTTACCTACCTGTCTTATGGGGCCATTTTTACCGAGGTCATTTTTTCCGGGGCCATTTTTTCTGGGGCCATTTTTTCCGGGGCCATTCTTACCTACATTCGATGTGAAAAGCACTGAGCAGTGGGTTGGGGGTCATTTTTTCAATTATATTTGTTATAATTCGTCGCTCACATCACAAACTAACACAATTAAATTCAATTGTGTTAGTTCGTGAAATAAAAAAAGCGCGTCAAAATACGCGCTGTTGTCGTTAAGGACTTTTTGTGTGGTAAAGTTGTTACGGACTTTTTGTGTGGTAAAGAATACAAAATTGCTTGACAACCAATACGCGCTCGTTTTGACGCGCTACTGTGATTTCACGAACTAACACAATCTACTTTGATTGTGTTAGTTCGTGATGTGAGCGACGAATTACTGTATAACTATGAGACTTTATTATGAAAACTATAAATTAAATGCACATTGAAACTGGAGCTAAACAAATATTTATTTAAGTGTAGCACCTGTAGTTTGATTCTACATGGAATTACACCTACTCATCATATTGTATGCTTTTTTTTGTATTTGGACAGGCAATAGCCTCAAAATACTGTATTTAATAATGATAATAATATTAGTGTATATCTGTATAGCGCCGGTACAAGATGCTCATGGCGCTTGATATGTGGACCAATAACACAATAAATTGATATCTTACAAAAAGATTTTCAAAAAGAGGATAAAAGGATATTCTGATTTTAATGTATCAGTTTAATAGCAACCTTTTAATTGCACCTACAATATTATGAAAATTAAAAAGTGATTGTATGCTCATGATATAAAACTGGACTTTAAAACCAAATTTTTAAAATGTTTTATGAAATGAGTTAAACTGAATGCATAATTAATGATGCACCAATAGTATAATAATGATTTCTGACAAAAAGGAATAATATGGTGAATAATTCCCACTTTAGTTCTTTTTAAGGAACCCCACGCTTCGTGTCTGTCTATGGGTTCCATGATTTCCCTTTTCATTCATGGTTATTGTCAAGAAGTATTCTGTCTGACTTTTTACATGCAACAAAATGGAATGTTGACAATAAAAAAGGTAGACAAAAGGTCTGCATCATGTTTTGTCTAGGGCCTAGCTAGCCTTGAAGGAAAGCCTAGCCTAGCCCCAAACTTTGGAGCTCTAAAATTTGGGAATTTTTTTTGGAGAATGAAGGCTAGACACGCTATTCATCCCAATCCCCTAAATCCACCACTGCTTAATAATATAGATGTATTAATAATACAGATACTGTATTTAAGGTACAGTATAATTATTAAATTGTTGAGTAGATATTGTGATTATTATTATTATAATCATTTATAATTAAATATCATATCATATTCCACAAATAAGATTATAGATAGAAGATGATTCACCATAGAAGTGCATCAAAGATTGGCGAATTCAAACAATTCTGATTAGAGGGGCCCAGAAAATATATTTCCTGGAAAGAGGGTCCAAAGACCACCTTAGCCCGTATGAAATTGTTATGTCTATGACGCTTCTTTAGATGGACGGAAATGGCACTGTTAGACTCAAAATTTAAATGCAATTTTCTTTTATCCTCTATTTATTTTTAATTTTGTAAATTTAAAGGCCCACTTACCCCAATTATTCTGCCTATGTCAAACGTATTTCATTTCAACACATATTCACACTGTTGTAAGATAAAAAAAAATAATGGAATTGTGAAAAATTGGTCAATAAATCTAGCGGACACCACAAAATGTTTCGTGGACCCTTTTGACTTGGCAGCTTGTAACCTGTTATTAATTGATATTTTTGTTTTTTTCTACTTCATACTATTTTTATAATAATTATTATTGTCTTTGATGATTATATATTTCATATTCTATTTGTCTCGTGAGTGGATTTCCCGTACGATTAAAAATCGGTACTGGGTTTGGTCTACAGGACTTCGTGCTTCGAACAGGTCATTCCATTCATAGAAGAAGCCTTTTGATGGAGAAAGTGTACCTATTAGCAAAGGTTTTGCCCAGATCGAAACTAACTCCGGCTATATAAAATTGATTATAAGATTGAAAAATATTAATCTTATTATTGTAGTACACATGTAAATTATTGTTATTTATTTGTTATGTCATTATACAGTATTTATATTTAAACTTAATGTATTGTTTAGGTATGAATTACTATATCCATGTAAAATTAATCTTATCAATTAAAATTGTATATTTTAAATAATATAGTAGGCATAAAAATATACGATAGTAGTCAATATGCTATTATTGCATTACGTTTTTGTAAACTCACCACGATGCATTAATGTTATTTGGTCAAATAGGAGAGTTACACTATATCAGCTTATGTAAGGGGTAATAGCACAGATGCACCACACAAACACACCCTTCAACATGTTACACATTTCCAAAATTAGTTATAGCAGTATATTTTACTTGATATTATCCATAATATAATGATGCTCATTTTAAAACCTATGGACACAATGCAAAACTGATGCACTCAATAAACATCTGGGATTCAAAACTTACTGGTCTAAATAACTTAAACAATATATCAAGTTTTCGCAGGCATGATGTGAATATCAATTCATATTTTATTAATTTGAAAGGAAAAAAATTACTATTCCTCATTTTTCACCACACGGTTACAACTTATCAAAGTAAAATGAATCTTAATGTTTTAGTATTTTTGTTCTTTGATTTTATTGTACAAGCATTTCTAATTGCTTTCCATTTTGTAACTGGTCTGCATTCAATTGTAAAATAAGATTTTAAAGTTGAGTTGAAAAAAAGTATTTTACAAATGTAGGTCTTGCTACACATGTAGTACAGTAAATTGGGGAATCAAGTCAATTCATATACTTTGCTGTATATCGTATCTTTTTGTAATTCTCTTTATTGCAACATACATGATACAACATGGTAGGAATTACAATATAGGATTCAAGAAATAGATTTTTCTAATCAAGCTTTCTTAACTACATAAATTCATCCCAACTCCTACACTACAATACAATTCAATAATTAATTTAATAATAATAAAATTTAATTTAATAATAATAAAATGTACAAAACAACTATATCTTCAGAAAAGGTTTTAAGTTTAGAAACAAAAACATTCCTTGAACTGATCTCATTTAAATCAAATGGGTAACAAATTCCATAGGTTTTCACCGAAAATAGTAATTCTAAATTTGTCTAAATTAGATTGACGTTGGATATGGATACATTAAAATCATCATTGAATCTTGCTTTATAGTTATGTCCAGTGTTATTCGGATAGACCATGTGGTAAACTATATAATGAAGAGTGGAGTTGCATGTGTGCTTGAAATAATACAAAATGTAAAAACAAATGAGAAATTGATGTACAATCATTGAAGGTTGACTTGCGGAACATAATTGTATTAAAATATAATAAAACTGATATTTTGATAGCTCCTGCTATCTTTATTAACATTAATGTGGTAAGCTATGATTATAGTATAAACCTTACATATATAAAGACAAATTTGAGGTTACAATATAAAGGTGCTATATGCGCTCTAAAACTGGAAAATGTAATGCATCTGGCATACATGGTTTGAGTACATGATAATTGTTTCAAATAATAAATTGTCCCATACCTCCAATACCATAAATCAAAGTAAGTTTAATAAAGGAGTTTATATAGCATATTTAATGTCTCATCAGGAACATAGTGCCTTTACTTAAATAAAATTCCAGCTTTCATTTTAATCTTATTGAGTCTGAAAGATGTTCTTTAAAATTAAGAAATTTATTTTTTGTTAGGATATGGTGGATCAGCAAATTGTATGGGAGAAAGTGCAATATCTGGTCATCGACAGCAGCAACCCCCACCAACAAGACAATTGTTCCTGCCTCAACAGCTGCATCAGCCCCAAGCAGAGATGCTGGCTTATCAATATTTAATCGGGAACCAGTTGATGCCCAATTCGTTGGGATTAGATGTGCAGGGTAATCACATGATGCAATGCCTTCAAAGGCCATTCCCAGGTAGGCATATATTTTAATAGCATTGGCTAACTCGTACACTAAACTAATGGTCAATTTCAATACATTAAAAACATGAAAAAATTATTTCAATTAAGTAAAAATACTAGACCAAAGGGGAAATATTGGAAACTATAAACTTTAAAAGAAATGCAGTTGGCAGATTAATTAAATAAAAATATGTTTTATATATATAAATAGTTCAAGTAGCAATATTCACTATAATCAAAATGTTCCATTTAAAACATTGCAGAACACAATTGTATTAGAATATAATAAAACGTATATTTTGATAGCTCCTGCTATCTTTATTAACATTAATGTGGTAAGCTGTGGTTATAGTATAAACCTTACATATATAAAGAAAAAATGAGCTTACAATATAAAGGTGCTGTATGCGTTCTAAAACTGGAAAATGTAATGCATCTGGCATACATGTTTTGGGTACATGATAATTGTTTCAAATAATATACTGTCCCATACCTTCAATACCATAAATCAAGGTAAGTTTAATAAAGGATTTGATATAGCATACTTAAAGTCTCATTAGGAACACAGTGCCTTTACTTAAATAAAATTCCAGCTTTCATTTTAATCTTATTGAGTCTGAAAGATGTTCTTTAAAATTAAGAAATTCATTTTTTGTTAGGATATGGTGGATCAGCAAATTGTATGGGAGAAAGTGCAATATCTGGTCATCGACAGCAGCAACCCCCACCAACAAGACAATTGTTCCTGCCTCAACAGCTGCATCAGCCCCAAGCAGAGATGCTGGCTTATCAATATTTAATCAGGAACCAGTTGATGCCCAATTCGTTGGGATTAGATGTGCAGGGTAATCACCCGATGCAAAGCTTTCAACTACCATCCCCAGGTAGGCATATATTTTAATGGCAGTGGCTAACTCGTACACTAACCTAATGGTCAATTTCAATACATTAAAAACATGAAAACATTTATTTAAGTTAAGTAAAAATGCTAGGCTAAAGGGGAAATATTGGAAACTATAAACTTTTAAAAAAATGCAGCTGCAGAATAATTAAATAAGAATATGAATTATATATGTATATAAATTGTAAAAGTTAATTCACCATAATCAAAACATACCATTTAAATCATTAAAACTATCAATTTTAAGAGAAAGTGTAATTATATTAGTTCCTATGCATGTAATGCAATAGGAACTATTGTAATCACTTTTCACTGTTTTCCCTGTGTGTAGTGTGTAGTGTGTGTGTGTGTGTGTGTAGACATTTATGCAGATGCACATGCATAAAAAAAAGTTTTCCGAAACATAGTCAGGGCTCACGTTAACTGGTCAGCAAGTCGGCATGGATTAAACTATTTTAGTTTGGGGGCCAAAAAAATCAACTGCTGTAGGCATGGGCATTTTGAATAAGGTCTAAAATAAATAAAAGGTTTTAATACTTGCTGAAATACATCGTTTTTTCATTTAGATCTTCATTTTTCACTACCTCCATGCGATTTTTTTCCCGTTGTATGAGTAGTCATATGAAGGTACTATATCCCCGACAGTTGGCTATGCAGCAGTGTACCCGTTGACAAGTGAAGATATAAAGGCAGCCGACTGTCGGGTACATAACGACTATCTAGCTTAGGCTTTCTACAAAAACATGAGGCCTAGTTTAGTCCAGTAGCTACTGTGATGCGAGGGTGGTAGATCGTTTAATCAATGATATCTTGTTATCGTTTAATACATAAAATACATTTAAATAATGTGTGTAAAATTTAAGAATGCACCACGTGGGTCGCTTTCTTTAGTGACAGCAGCAAGGCTAGGTCTAGATTGTGTACGTTCTTCATCATTGTGATGAAAACTTCGGGTGACAAACGATTGGGCCCAACTGGTGTGGATGATCTTGCCCAAGCTATTTTCAAATAAATTGTAGTCTAGTTGGACACTGCCAGCTCCCCCACTCCTGATATCGTTCCAAACTACTGTAAAATGAAAATACTGTATACCTAGCTAGGCCAAGGCCCTAAGCCTACACAATTTTTTCAAAGAAATTTGCTGAAAATATTACTGTAATTTGCCTATCAAATTAACTTACCAATGTGGTCTAAAATCACTATTTTGGGCCATAAAAACTCGCCCTGAATTTTTCAACTACCACACAAATTTGACCCAACCATATTTTATGATTATGTCATTTATGATGACTTAATCAGAAAATATGGTTGGTTAAGTCATGTATCATGCATAGGAACATTGACGCCTGCAAGGCTCTGGGTCATTCCATGCCAATTCAACATGGCCGCGGAAGTCACCGTCTATTGTAACTTAAGTAACTAAGAAAAATGTGAAATTTCAGCTCAATCGGACCCATACTTTCCGAGATACAGGTGTCCGAAAAAGTGGGCGTGGCACCCATTAGAGCCGCCCATGACGTCGTTATTTGGATTCTTTGAATTTTTAAGTGTCATAACTATTTTTCTAGGTCACCTACAAAGCTAAAAAGCATAGTACTTGCTCAACTTTTTGTGTAGAATCAGATTCTGCATTCAAATAATTACTTAGAAAAATACTTTTTGAATTATGCTCTGTCAAACATGGCTTCAGAATGAACGTGACCGAGCTTTCAGCTATTTTTCCTCGCCCATATCTCAAAAACCAGGAGAACTAACCCAAAACTGTTTTTGATTTCTTATACCCTACTAACTTCAGTGTAAGTAAAGTAAATATGGATATAAACCAAGCATGAATACTATCCAATAGGTGCCTCCCATTATGGTCCAGCCAGAAATTTGACAAATAAATGTAGTCGCGTTTGGTGGTAGAACCCAATGTGGATTTTGAAATATCAACTTAAAAATTTAGCATAATAAAGTTCAATATATGTTACAATCATAATATTAAAAACATTATTGTATATTTACCATCTTCTTGAAATATTTTACATGTCAAAATTACACATAATTGCTGCCAACGTGGTCGTTATTTTGATTCTTTGATTTTTGAAATGTCATAATTTTTTATCTAGGTCACCTACAAAGCTAAAAATCACAGTACTTTCTCAACTTTTTGTGTAGATTCAGAATCTGCATTCAAATAATTATTTAGAAAAATATTTTTTGAATTATGCTCTATCAAACATGGCTTCAGAATGAACGTGACCAGGCTTTCAGCTATCAATGCTTAAGTGGTGAGCTATAGTTGTAGTATCAGCTTAAATGTATAAAAAATAATGAGAATGAGCTCTAAAACTGGAAAATGTAATGCATCTGGCATACATGTTTTGAGAACATTATAATTGTTTCAAATAATAAACTGTCGCATACATCCAATACCATAAATCAAAGTTAGTTTAATAAAGGAATTTACATATTATATTGAATGTCTCGTCAGGAACACAGTGCTCTTACCTAAATAAAATTCCAGCTCTCATTATAACCATCTTATTTAATCAGAAATATGTTCTTTAAAATTAAGAAATTTGTCTTTTGCTAGGATATGGTGGATCAGCAACTGGTATGGGAGAAAGTGCAATGTCTGGTCATCGACAGCAGCAACCCCCACCAGCAAGACACTTGATCCTGCCTCAACAGCTGCAGCAGCCCCAAGCACAGATACTGGTCCGGAACCAGTCGATGGCCAATTCGTTAAGATTACCTGTGCAGTGTAAACACCCGATGCAAAGCCTTCAAAGACCATCCCCAGGTAGGCATGTATTTTAAAGGCAGTGGCTAATTCGTACATAATCTGATGGACAATTTCAATACATTTAAAACATGTAAAAAATTATATCAGTTAAGAAAAAGTGCCAAGCCAAAGGTGAAATAATGGAAACTATAAATTTTAAAGAATGCAGCTGGCAGATGTGTATAAGAGACAGTATTAAGGCATGTCACATGTTTTTCTCAAATGAATTTTGATAGTCTATAGACAGGCTGTAAAATTGTGAGAATTTTAACAGGTTGTTGTTTTATGGAATATTTTATGACACAGTTAGTTTGATTAAAATTGTATGGTTTGGAATTATGGATCAGAAATTACAAAATAAGCCATATTTTGATTTAAAAAATAGATTATAATTAATAAAAAAAAAAAACTGTCTTGTAAGTAACATATAAAATACAAAACCACCAAAAAGAAACCCTTGTAAATTATTTTTTTATTTCTTAGGTGGAATGCAGGACTATAATTACCTACATAGTAACTGCTTTGAAATCACGGTGGAGTTGTCGTGCTGCAAGTATCCGCCGCCTTCTCAGCTCTCGACGGAATGGGATAATAACAGGGAAGCTTTACTGGCATATATGGAACAGGTATAGTGTCCCACCTCCCTTTAAAAAAAAAAAATCATTCATATTATGCCTTTTGTTGATCATTTAATTAATTATAATTAACGTGTTGATTTGATTCAAGGGAAAAATTGAATCTATGCGAATATTCAAATGTAATTTCAGTATTACAGTTTGCCCTCCAATTTCGAGACCACTTTTGGGACCTGAAAATTCGGGGTGGTCTCAGGGGTTGGTCTCCAATTAGAGGGCTAACTTTGTGTTAAAAGGTTGAAGATTGTTATTTGGGTTTTTGGAAATGTGGTCTCGAATTAGAAGGATCTCAAATTGGAGGGTGCACTGTATCATTTTAATTTTACAATTTAAAAAATCTATTTTAATACAGTAAATTATGTTTCTTTTCTCTTTTTGCATCAGTGTAGTAGTTGTTTTTATTGAATATTTTATAATTTGTTCTTAAATGCTCATTGTATACTGATTATCACTACCTCATTTATTAATAGGTACATAAAGGGGTGAAAGGTGTGGTGGTAGACGATGTTGATGGTGTTGGTATTGCTAATGCTGATATTGTTGTCGACGGTATTGATCATAATGTTACGTCCATTACCGGTGGTGATTTTTGGCGCCTGCTAATTCCAGGGGCCTACGCGATCAATGCTTACGCTGAAGGGTGAGTGTGAACCGTTAGCAAAACATGGAGCAGTGGTTCTCAATCTATGGATTGCGACTCAATATTGGGTTGCACTACCTCAGCCCCACCATGGTTGGGGCTGAGGCAAGAAAATTTATGATTATGTTATCTCTAGATGGTCGGAAAGGACACTCCTAAACTCAAAATTTGAGTAGAACTTTCTTTCTCTCTCTATTTTTAATTTGTATTTTAGAAAGTTTAAGGGGGAGGCGTAGCCGGGCCGGCTAGGCCCCCTTGAATCCGCCGCAGATTGTGGTTGGTGTTTGCCTTTCTAACCATTATAAGGAACTTCACTTTATTGCCCTTGTCATAGGAGCCAATTATGTGGGACACAATGCCGATTCTCTGCTCGCATTATATTTTGTAATTGATCTGACTCACTAAAGAATGTATTTTTAATTATGATTAAAAGTGAAATTAATTCAAGTGATACAATTATAGTCTTAAATATTATGTATGCTTGATAGTTCTGAAAAGAACTGTTGTTGTTGGTTGAGAATATCTCTTTTCAGAACTATCTATGTGGTGTACCGCAAGCATTAATATATATTATTCAGTGGTGGTGCCAGCGTCTGAATCTGGGTGGGGGGGGGGGAAGAGTGTACGATTTGGGTTAAGGGAATTTCCCCGAAGAGTGCAAAGTGGGCGTGGTTGGGTGTCGATTAAAATGTTTCAAAGCAGTCCGGGGGGCGGAGCTCCCCAAAAATATGACAATTTAGGGGTTTCAGAGGCTTAATTAATCAATTTTATCTATAGATAGTCTACTACTATGTAGAAAATATATATAATATTTTTTTCCCCTACAAATTATGTTTTTCTTTTATTCTGGGGGGATTTTCTGGGGGTAAAATTCCCCCCTTGCCCCCGTAGCGCTGCCACTGATATTATTACTTCGCCATGCAAACCTTCAAACAATAATCATAGTCTTGTTTCATTGCACTTTAGAAATTATATCAACTGTAGATTTTTATTTTTGATGACTTATTAATAAGAAGCATTGTACTTATGAATTACCTATCATCACAACAGAGAGCAATTTTAAGGAGCTGTTGGTGGATTTTTCAAGATGGTATGATGGACTTGGATACATCAATATGCTGAAAGTTCTGTACACAGATCATGTGCCAGATTATACTGATTTAATTGGAGCTACTAAGGGGATGCCCTTGCTGCAAAAGTTAATTGGTTCAGGGAATTTGAGTTCAACAAATCTCGGTATCCTGTACGACACAATAAAAGTAACTGGGCAATTTGGCTTCAAATCCAAAATTGTACTTCAACCTTTACAAAGACTCGAGGAACATAAAGTGTCTAAATTCACGCGATACAAACAATTCCTGTTAAAACTCGGAATGAAACTGACTAGAGAAGATATAGACATGCTTGATGCACGACATAATGACATGCCTTTGTTAAAAGATTATAAAGACAGCTGGCATTTGATACTGCATCTAGAGCAAAGGAAGGGGCTTTGTGAAGAAAACATTGGAAATTTCATTGAAGGATTACCAAGTTACTTGGCTGTGAAAGCTTTACTTGAAGGTATGGTTGGCTAAAGGAGAAAAATTACAAATTTTAAATAATTTTAGAACTAATTTAATATTTAGTTACATAATACCTCATTTAAAACAATAGGAAGATTGTAAGAATTGCTCAATTTGTGGCATCATAATGAAAAGTATTGCATTATTGTAAAGAAACGAATCCAGTATGGAATCGTTAGACCCTGAATGACAATGATTAATGTACCTGGCCCTCTTGCCTCAGCTCAAACTTGTATCTTTTATATTCAGACTATTGTGCTGTGTTCTACTGTAGCTATGTATGCTGTTCACATTCTCAATTTTTGGTTTCTTGTGCAGATAGCAGAGAAGCATCAACATCGAAACGACCAATGTTAAGTGAAGGTATGTACTGATGATATGTTTTACTTGACAATGATATTTGAAATTGCCCAATTTGTGGCATCATAATTAGATATAGCTACATCAATGTGACTAATGTATACAAACTCATCATATCATTCTAGACGTGCCTTGCTTTGTGATTGGTTGAAATCCACTGCCCGATTTTTGAGACCATAAAAAAACGGATCTACATTACTTATGGCAAACAAATCTTTAGACCCAAGTGATGATGATTCCTGTGGCCCTACCGGACCTCAAGCCTTATTACTGTACCTTAAACTTACAGCTGTGCTGTATTTGTTATGATCTTGTGTAGCTATGCTGTTAATGTTCACATTCTCAATTTCTGGTTTTGTACAGGTAATGAAGAACCATCAACATCAAAACGACCAAAGTTAAATGAAGGTATGTACAGGGTGCTAAACTATACAGTATTTTACATTTGACTTTAATATTTGAACAACAGATGTAAATAGAGCTTTGTCTGAAATTAAATTTCTTATGAAACTACAAGTTTTTGTTTTAAAGGAAATATAAAGATGTGAATTTAAGAAACAAATTTTGAAACTTCTTGGAGAAAATAAATTATTTTTTAAAAGTTAAGAATGAAATGAAAATAAGAACGAAAACTGAGATGGATTTTAAAAAAATGTTCCATATTGGTCTATATGTGAATGTTTATGTTTTTTTGAATAATGCGAATAAATGTGGCCTTTCCAGAAAATTATTTCAGTTTAGTAAAATTGCTAGGCCTAAGGGGAAATATTAGATACTATGAA
>NW_022747568.1:4956-23406 GCF_011630105.1 Anneissia japonica | reverse complement strand
TCACCATAATCAAAATATTCAATAAAACAATTTTATTAGAATATAACAAAACATATATTTTGATAGCTCCTGCTATCTTTATCAATATTGAAGTGGTAAGCTATAGTTATAAAAAAAATTAAGCTTATAGTGAACAGTGCTCATGTACCTTCTCTGAATTTGAATATACTTAGCATTCTAATAACCTCACAAAATACATTAAAAAAACCTCCAGTTAAGTTCTTTAAAGTGGTATTGCTTGTGAGGTAGCTAAATAAAGATATCACTATAGTAAACCATCAAAAACATGTTTACATGATATTATTTGTTCTCAATTTTAATTCACAGGATTCCCAAGCATATCTGCAAACTCTGCTGGGCTTAGTGATGAAGGTAATACAAAGTATATTACATCATACTTTATTATTATTATTTTTTCTTTGCTTTGTACTTAGTTACATTTTACCGCAAGAATACCAACACGATGCAATTTAACATTCTGCATTAAAATTATATAAAAATATTAATATGCTTACAACCTGGGTCTCACCATAAAACAACAGCATACGGTATGATTTATATAAGAGATTAATAATCCTTAATCAGTAGCATTTTGATACTTACCGTAGTTATATTTTACCACAAGAGTACAAACCTGATGAAATTTAACTTTTAAAGTTGTATAAAAATGTTAATGTGCATAGTCTCAATAAAACAACAGCATATGGTAAAAATAAGAGGTTAATAATTCTTAATCGGTGGGAGGTGTAGGATTTATGAAAGGGGGTGGCCATGATAGTGGCCATCGAGGTGCAAGGCACCATTTTTAAAATTATGTGTTAAGACACACAGTAGAGCATTTTGTTTTGTTTTATTCAGCATTTCAATTCAATTCAATTTACATCATATAAAAATACAATACAGAAAGAAATCATTAAAAAGACACAGTTCAGGAATAAAGGAATAAAAATAGGATGCCATGGATAACCCATAAAGTTAAAAAATTTATTTCCAATGGGGTCCATTCTGGTTCAATAAACTTGTCATGCATGTCTTGTATTATGTAGACCTATGCCCACAACCATAGATGAATAAAACAAACATTCATACAATTCTCCAACTCTGCTTTAAATCCAAAATTTATCGTATACTGAAACATAGTTATAGCCATTTGTAAGGATACATATAGTGCTGTGATTTACCAAAGGAAAGAGGCATTAAATACCAGGCTTTATAATTTAAGTTAAATTTCTGCACAGGCCTAAAACATAAATGTATCAAACAGAAAAGGAAATATCCACCTTTTCATAAATTTTATAATTTTTTTTATTTACTGTATACAAACAGTAAATAAATTTTTAAGTTTATTATGAAAACTGAAAATTAAATGCAAATTTAAACTGGAGCGAAACAATTTGTTATTTAAATTAAACACCACAGTTTGATTACATATGCATCATGTTTTATGCCTTTTTGTATTTTGACAGGCCATAACATCAAAATACTGTATTTTAAACGGGTGGCCATCAGATTGCAAGTTCTAAAAACTTTTTTTTCCTAGCCATCATTTGTTTTAAGCTGGCAACAACATGAATCCTCAGCACCAGCAACATGGACTTGTACCACACTCAATTTTGGATTTAAGTACCAAATTTGACCAAAAACGGGCAAATTGTACACTTTTATAACTAAAAATTGATATTTTTGCTTCTTCCTCCTTTTTTTACATTATATACTATGTTTATAATAATTATCATTGTCTTTGAAAAATATATTTTCTGTTTAGGTTCAGTCTTTCTGCACTCTATTATATAAAATAGTGCAACAAACACCTGCACTTGGTGTGGAATGAAGTTGACTTGAAATGTTTTATAAAAATCTGATCAGTTGCTCATAAATCATGTCTAAAAAAACAGGAAAATGTAGACATTAAATGAAGTGATATTACTGCAGTGGTTGAGCTCCATTCCATTTTAAATCACAAGTTGATTAACGTTTATGTAAACATCTTTTTTACAGAGAAGGTTATTAGAGAATATCTACTAAGTAGACAACTGAGAGTGTGCCGCACTGCCAGATGGTTTACACCAGCAACTTGGAATAATGCATACCATTTAGACATTGCTGACATGTTCACTGACCTAGACTTACTCAAAGAAGGTAAAAACAGACAGAAGGAAGATGCCAAGCCAACAACGTTGAAGAAGGTTTTAGATATTATAAAATCAACACCTGCATGTAAAGTTCTAATAGAAGGTGAGGGCGGTATTGGCAAATCAACCCTCCTCAGGTATGTAGCATATAGATGGTCCACACAACAATCAGATGAAACCTTCAAAGGTAAAATATTGTTTTTTGTCAACATAAGAGATATCAATGAAGGTAAAACTATTTTGGATGCTATTTTGAAACAAATGGACCTTAAGAATTTTCATCTTGAAACGAAACTTCCTCAAAATTGTGAATTAATAGAACAATTTATTTCTAAACATGATGATATTGTATTGTTATTGGATGGATTGGATGAATCGAAAGGTGGTAGTGAGAGTCCATTATGCATTTTTAAAGATGAAAAATTGTATAAGTGTAAAGTGATACTTACATCACGATCTGAAAACCTCAATGAGTTCATTAAATATAGCGACGTACATGTGAAAGTACAGGGATTTGATAGTGATAGTATACAAAAATACATTAAGAAACAATTTGATTATTTTAACAAAACTGAATTAGGAGACTTGCTTATTAAGGAGTTGCAGCTTGATTCCCTACCCATTTTTAGAAGAAAACATCAGGAAGTATATGATATGTGTAAGAATCCAATGTTGCTTCTATTAGTATGTATCATGTGGAAAGAAAATGTACACCTTCCAGCTGATAAAGCTGACCTCTTCAAAGAGATTTTTAAATGCATTTTGAATCAGTTCATTGACAAACAGGCAGACAAACAGCAAAAAATCTCAATATTTGAAAATACTCAAGAGAAGTATGTCGAGGCAATGCTTCTGTTAGGAAAGTGTTTCTATGAAAGCTTAAAGAAAAACCAACTTTCAATTAACAAAAGAGATTTGGAAGGACCAAAAGAAATGGTTGCACTGGCGCTAAAACTGGGATTTGTGTATGAAGATACACCAAATCTAATATCAGATTTTGAAGATATTTTTACGACTCCTCACAAATTGATAGTAGAGTCATTAGTAGGGTTTTACTTATACAAACTATGTCAGACAGAAATGTTGGAGAATGAGTGTTCAAAGGGCATGGAAATGCTGCTTAAGCCATTGGCTGATAATGAATGGCAAATGATAAGAAGAAGTGAAAATTTTCACATGGCAAGGGTGTTTACAATTGGATTCCTGGGTGCCAAGTCTGGCATATTTTTGAGTCATTGGATAACTACAAAATGAGCATAGATGTGTATAAGAGACAGGACTTGTACCACACTCAATTTTGGATTTAAGTACCAAATTTGACCAAAAACGGGCAAATTGTACACTTTTATAACTAAAAGTTGATATTTTTGCTTCTTCCTCCTTTTTTTACATACTATGTTTATAATAATTATCATTGTCTTTGATAAGTATATTTTCTGTTTAGGTTCAGTCTTTCTGCACTTTATTATATAGAATAGTGCAACAAACACCTGCACTTGGTGTGGAATGAAGTTGACTTGAAATGTTTTATAAAAATCTGATCAGTTGCTCATAAATCATGTCTAAAAAAACAGGAAAATGTAGACATTAAATGAAGTGATGTTACTGCAGTGGTTGAGCTCCATTCCATTTGAAATCACAAGTTGATTAACAGTTTATGTAAACATCTTTTCTACAGACAAGGTCATTAGAGAATATCTACTAAGTAGACAACTTAGAGTGTGCCGCAATGCCAAATGTTTTACACCAGCAACTTGGAATACTGCATACCATTTAGATATTGCTGACATGTTCACTGACCTAGACTTACTAAAAGAAGGTAAAAACCGACAGAAGGAAGATGCCAAGCCAACAATGTTGAAGAAGGTTTTAGATATTATAAAATCAACACCTGCATGTAAAGTTCTAATAGAAGGTGAGGGTGGTATTGGCATATCAACCCTCCTCAGGTATGTAGCATATAGATGGTCCACACAACAATCAGATGAAACCTTCAAAGGTAAAATATTGTTTTTTGTCAATATAAGAGATATCAATGAAGGTAAAACTATTTTGGATGCTATTTTGAAACAAATGGACCTTAAGAATTTTCATCTTGAAACGAAACTTCCTCAAAATTGTGAATTAATAGAACAATTTATTTCTAAAACATGATGATATTGTATTGTTATTGGATGGATTGGATGAATTGAAATATGGTAGTGAGAGTCCATTATGCATTTTTAAAGATGAAAAATTGTATAAGTGTAAAGTGATACTTACATCACGATCTGAAAACCTCAATGAGTTCATTAAATATAGCAATGTACATGTGAAAGTACAGGGATTTGATAGTGATAGTATACAAAAATACATTGAGAAACAATTTGATTATTTTAACAAACCTGAATTAGGAGACTTGCTTATTAAGGAGTTGGAGCTTGATTCCCTACCCATTTTTAGAAAAAAACATCAGGAAGTATATGATATGTGTAAGAATCCAATGTTGCTTCTGTTAGTATGTATCATGTGGAAAGAAAATGAACACCTTCCAGCTGATAAGGCTGACCTCTTCAAAGAGATTTTTAAATGCATTTTGAATCAGTTCAATGACAAACAGCCGGGAGACAAACAGCAAAAAGTCTCAATATTTGAAAATACTCCAGAGGAGTATGTCAAGGCATTGCTTCTGTAGGAAAGTGTTTCTATGAAAGCTTAAAGAAAAACCGACTTTCAATTAACAAAAGAGATTTGGAAGGACCACAAGAAATGATTGCACTGGCTTTAAAACTGGGATTTGTGTACGAAGATACACCAAATCTAATATCAGATTTTGAAGAGATTTTTGCAACTCCTCACAAGTTGATAGTAGAGTCATTAGTAGGGTTTTACTTATCCAAACTATGTCAGACAGAAATGTTGGAGAATGAGTGTTCAAAAGGCATGGAAATGCTACTTAAGCCATTGGCTGGTAATGAATGGCAAATGATAATAAGAAGTGAATATTTTCACATGGCAAGGGTGTTTACAATTGGATTTATAACTAATGATGTCTCAACATATAATTCTTTAATGACACACTTAAAATTTGTTAAAGAAGAGCACATGGATACTGTAGAAAAGGCAGTTATTGATCACATGACCATGACGGATTTAGAAATAAAGCCACATATTTATGGCATTTGTAAATCAGTAAGAACATTAATTATCAGTTACATCATTCCCAATATAGAGCTCAATCAAAATGAGCATTTCATACAGCTTATGAGAAAAATTGATAACTCCAAAATATTTCCAAATCAACATTCAAAAATGAATGAAAAAGTGGTAACTCACATTGATCGTATTTGTAGAGGATTGTCGTCTAAAGAAAAAGGCAGAATGCTTGCCCACATAATGATTGCTGTTGTGCCATATGATTTACAATTACTTTTTTTCGAAGAAATAATTTGTAGAATATGTGTTGCTGATGATACTTCATACTTAACAGCTGAATACCAGAAACTGAATTTCAAATATAATATAACAAACTATACATTGTCAAACTCAAGTACAGTTTCATGTGTAGTCCATCTGTTTACCAATGCACCACAACTTAAACGTTTATTTTCATATGATTTTACAGGTGCTATGAATGATGTGGTTGGAGAGTGTTCTAGTAGAAGAGTCAAGTTGGAATTAGAGAGGCTTGATATTTTTGGTAATAATTTCAGTAACATTGATGTCTCTTCATTCATATCCTTATTCATTACACCTAAACTGAATGTGCTTAACCTGATCAATTATAGTCTGTCCAGTGATATTATAAATGATATAGTTAGAGAGTGTTCCAGTAGAGGAATCAAGTTTGAATTACAGCAGCTGAATATCAGTGATAATAATCTCAGTAACATTGATTGGTCTTCATTTACATCCTTATTCATCACTCCTAAACTGAGCACTCTGAACATGAGGACTTGCAATCTGTTCGGTGATATTTTAAATGATAGTGTTAGAATGTGTTCTAGTAGAGGAGTCAAGTTGGTATTAAAGAAGCTTATTATCAGTGATAATAATCTCAGTGAAATTGATGGGTCTTCATTTGCATCCTTATTCATTACTCCTAAACTGAATATGCTTGACCTGAGCGATTGCAATCTGTCCGGTGATATTATAAATGATATGATTAGAGAGTGTTTAAGTAGGGGAGTCAAGTTGGAATTACAGAAGCTTGATATCAGTGGTAATAATCTCAGTAGCATTGATGTCTCTTTATTCGCATCCGTATTTGTCACTCCGAAACTGAGTACTCTGAACATGAGTAATTGCAGTCTGTCTGGTGATATTATAAATAATATGATTAGTGTATATTCTAGTAGAGGATTCAAGTTGGAATTACAGCAGCTTTATATCAGTAGTAATAAACTCAGTACAGTTGATGGTGCTTCATTGGCATCCTTATTTATTACATCTAAACTGAATGTGTTTCATCTAAAAAGTTGCATCCTATCAGGTGATATTATAGATGATATGGTTAGAGAGTGTTCTAGTATGGGCGTCAAGTTAAAATTAAAGTTCTTAAATATCAGTGGTAATAGGCTCTGTAATATTGATGGGTCTTCATTTGCATCCTTATTCATCACACCTAAACTGAGTACTCTGAACATGAGGAATTGCAGTCTGTCAGGTGATATTATAAATTATATGGTTAGTGAATGTTCTAGTACAGAAGTCAAGTTGGAATTACAGCAGCTTTATATCAGTAGTAATAATCTCAGTACTGTTGATGGTTCTTCATTTGCATCTTTATTTATTACACCTAAACTGAATGTGCTTGTCCTGAATGATTGCAGTTTATCAGGTGATATTATAAATGATATGGTGAGAGAGTGTTCTAGTAGAGAAGTCAAGTTGAAATTAAAGTTCCTTGATATCAGTGGTACAGTAATAGTCTCTGTAATATTGATGGGTCTTCATTTGCATCCTTATTCATTACACGTAAACTGAATACATGCTTTACCTGAACAATTGCTGTCTGTCCGGTGATACTGTAAATGATATGGTTAGAGAGTGTTCTATTAGAAGAGTTAAGTTTAATATAGAGTTCCTTGATATGAGTGGTAATAATCTCAGTAACATTGATGGTTTTTCTTTTGCATCCTTATTCATTACACCTCAACTAAAGAATCTTGACCTGAGGAGTTGCAGTCTATCAGGTAATATTAAAAAGGATATGGTTAGAGAGTGTTCTAAGAGGGGAGTCGAGTTGGAAGTGTAACAGTCAAGTAAGTGCAATTAATGATATGATTACAGAGAGTGTTTCAATGGAAGAATGAAGTTGGAATTACAGTAGCTGTATATCAGTGCTAATAATTCTTATTAACATTTGGGGATTTTTTAAATTTGTATCCTTGTCAGGCATGAGGGAATTTCATATTTTTCACTTGTCCCCGGACAAGTGCCTTTGAAAAATGCACTTGTCCTGAAGACAATTGTACTTGTCCCAAATTATTGCACAATAATCATAAAAACTAACACAAAAGTAAAGTACTGTATTTTTGCTAATTAATAGGTCTACATGCATACTGCATTTGATCACGCAAAAATGTTTTTCTTTCTGTTTTTAATTTGCAAACAATTTAATAATGTATAATATGGAGAAATTCAAATAAAATAAACAATAATATTCTATGTATGTAGGAGTTTGTTGATCGTTTGCTTATTGCATGTTTAAAAGTCGTCAACACTACAACTGCAAGTAAATATTTCATAGGCATGGCTGATTCCCACGATACACAGGTTCTCAGCCATACGCTGACAGGACTGTGTTTTATGACGTTATTTGGGTGGAGTGAGGGTGGGGTGGCCATACCGTTACGTGTGTACTCGTTTGCAAATTTTAATCAATTATAATACTAACTTCAAATTGGTTTTTTTCTCCGGAGGATACAAAAATCTAATTCAAATTGCACGGGAAAACCCCTAGAAAAATAGAGGCTCAGAATCATAAATACTTGTGTTCCCACTATCATGGAGGTATCCCAAAATGTCTGCAAAATATCTGTGGAAATCAGTTCATATTTTCAAAATGCAGCGTCGGATTTCTGACCCTAATATTTTACAGGGGGAATATTTTACAGCGTGACACATCCTCATTTCATCTATTGCAAAATGAATAAAATTGCTTACCTCTCAACAAAAGAAAAGCATATAACTCTGAGCATGGGCCGAGGGGATAAATTCCTTATATAGAATCCCTGAGACGGCAACATTTTTGAAAGAGTAAAATGATTCATTTATAGGCCCTAAACCCTCAATTTTTAACTCCAGTTTTACAAGAATTGGATTTTGTATGCACATTATCTCCATCACTTAAAAGTGAATGATTTTCTAATTACTTAACAACCTTACATTCCAAATTAACTACCCTTGCTTGGTCTGTCTAGATTGGCTTCCCCACACACACAAACGAAATAGACTAGGCCTTTTTGGCTGTTGTTCATATTCGTACTAGAAAGTAATTACTAGCCTTGAAGTCCAGACATTTCATGTCGTCCAACTCAACTAATCAACTGATGGCTGTGCGCCCTAGTCTTTAAAAATGTCTGGTACTTAGACCTGACCAATGCAAATTTGTATTGTAAACAGACTACGTGCAGCTGGCCCAGGCTGCTAATGGCTAACATGTATGATATCGTGCAAAAATATGTACCTGCTGTAGGTCTAATGTGTACACATACAACAGATCTGACTTACATTTAACAATTAAGAATTTATTTTCAATCTTTACTGCAGAAAATAACAAATTTTATATTGAGTAATCCTACATTTTTTCTTTTAAACCGTCAATAAATCGCGGGAGTGTTGGTGACTCAAAGTTCATGTTAGCCAACCTAATTGTGATGAATAGCTCCTAATTGCTTTGATATATTTATTTCAGTACCTCTGATGTTATAAAGTATCTTCAGAGAATTGTCCTAAGGCCACTGCTTGGCCAAACACAATTATTTCTAGACCCTTTACAATTTGCCTATTGAAGTAACGGAAGTGTAGAAGTTGCTGTTCTCTTTCATTAATACAGTATTTATCAACATTTAGATGCACCACGGTCTTATGTAAGGTGCCTCTATATTGATTTCTCAAGTATGCATTCAGTACAGTTGACCCAGAATTACTTGTACCGAATCTTAAGGAAATGAATGTAAATGACACTCTCACTTTATGGATATATGATTTCTTGATGAACAGGCCCCAGTACAGTATGTAAAAGTAAATGATATTCTTCCTGAGAAAAGAGCTCAAGGATCAGTTATATCCCCAGTGTTGTTCTCGCTTTTCACCAGCAAGTTTAGGGCTAATTCTTAGCAGCGTTTAATAATTAAACATGCAGATGACACGGCCATCTCAGGCTATATCACACAGGATCTAATGAAACAATGTATTGGAAATTAGGGCAGGATTTCACAGACTGGTGTCATAATAACTTAAAATTGAATGTAGATAAAACAAGAGAAATGGTTATTGACTTCAGGAAAAAAACCAGATCCACCAGAAATTATATCATTGAAAGGGTTCAAGAATATTAAAATAGCTTGGCTGTGTAATTGATGATAAATGAAAATGGAATAAGAATCTTGAAGAAAATGAAATATCTCGATATTGATAGTACCATACTTTAAACTTTTTTATGTCTGGGTAATCCGCAGTGTAATCCACAGTGTAATCCGCAGTGTTGTAGTGTACTGTTTCATTTGGTATTGTGGTAACATCATGCAGAAAGATAAAAAGATCCTTAATCAAATAAATAAGAGAGCAAACAAATTGATATGTGAAAATTTAATTGATATTGAAATATTGTATATTGAACAAGTTAGGAAGAAAATCAATAGCATTATGTGTGATGGAATCCACCCCTATATGATAATTTTGTGGTTGCTAACTCTGGTCTGAGACTACTACCACCACGAACAAAGACAAAACGTTTTAGCAATTCTTTTATACCAAACTCAACTCATATATACATCTCCAAGGTCAATAGGTAAATGAGGGTAATTTTAATTATTGTTTGATAATATCTTAATTTTGTAATTATTTAAAAAAAATCTTAATGATGTAAAATTTTAATCTTGTTAATATAATATATAATATTAATAATTTTTAGTTATAATACATAAAAAAGTACAGTAGTAATTAATTTCTGTATGAGGTATTTTTAATGAATAAGGCATATTATTGTGCAATTATTATTAAGACATGCAACATTAATTATATAATTTAATACTGAAAAAATAAATTTCATTATTAGTGCAATAATTATATTAATGAGAGTTACTAAGAATTCATATTTGTACATAATCATTTTTATAGAATGAATCATATATATTTTTATTGTTATCGTGCAATTTAAGTAACTATTTACTTGATGATGTTGTGTTTTTGCTTTTGTTGTTTAAATTTGTAAATGTATGCCAGTTCAAATTACATTTCTGTTTTATATGAGTGGACAATAAAGAATTATTGAGATTGATTATATGTATTTTAGCTTTTTAAATTTGAATTTTGAAGTAATTTTTATTGAATCATCTGAAAATTTTTATTTTAAATGCAAAACTTTTAAATTAATTATGCTTATTGTAATATAGAATTTTTTTAAATTTTGAAGTTTAAATGATTATATATTTAAAAAAAAACTTATATACTGTAAGAATTTGGTTGTTTCTTGTGTTGTGTTTTTTTTTTTTTTTTTTTGTGAAGGGCCCTACTCGACACTGATTAAGTTCACTTTTGGGGTGTCCTGTGCTTGTTTTTTGCTGTTTCCTTTACTGTCAATTTTAATGCTTTGAGACGAATAAAACAGCGGGGCACAGCAGTTTGAGAATAGATAAGTGAGTAGCACACTGCTAATAATGTATCCATGCCTTCTTTATCATTGCTAATCTGTACCTGAATTTGCAGGCAGTGTTTTTTTAAAATATATTTTTTGCGTCAAATTTGATTGTATGATGTGCTGAGTGAGGTGAATGTTTGATTAAAAGGTATTATTCATAAAATAAGAAACCTAAAAATTATGGTACTGTATGTTTGTTGCTTAATGCCCTAAAACTGAATTATACAGTAGGAAATTGCAGTCTTGACTTTGTTACTAAACTAAGGCCTCTTACAATGTTCAGTCCTGTGATGTAACAGTGTCATTTCCCATTGCCCAATACTTGATGATCAATAAATAAACAAGTCATGTTTGAATTTAAATGCATTGACATTAGGGACAATGATTTCCTGTGACGTAGGGATGACAGTGCAGCCAGTGCAAAGCACTGTGGCACAGGGCTTTTAAGGCTAAAAATCATTTCCAACTTTTTAAAGAAATAACCGCCAGTAAGCCCCCAAATAACATATTTCAATTTTTTAAAGAAGTAATAACTAATTACTGTGTACCTTAAAATTGTTTAATTTTATATGCCACCAGTTTTTTTGCAGTTAAAGAAATTAATTTTCTGAAAACATGATTCAGTATACCTCGTCCTACAATTTTTATTCTCTAAATGAAAAATTGGCCTCTGAAAATTAAAAATTTTGAGGCTTTTGGTGTTCCCCATACCTCATCAAGGAAACAGACATCTCCAAGCATTCCCACTAACCATAAGTCAGGGCTGCGGCCCTCAGTTGATGCTTCATACAGTGGCGCCGAGAGCGCATTTGAATAAAAGGAAGGATAGCTTTTACTTAATTTTCATGTTTCTATACTTTATTTTCATGACCTGGTGAAATCAGGCACTCTATAATCAATTAAATTAGTCCTCTAATTCATTAAAAGGCTGTAGAATATGGGGTGGGGGCACCAGGGATCTGCCCATTGATCCCGCTGAGACCTTAGGCGGCCCCACAGACCTCCAACCAATTGGCCCGGGCAGCGAAGATATCCTGGGGCCTTTGCTTCACATCAGAGAGCCTGGTAATTAATTTTGTACTGGGGCCTGTACTAACCAAACTATGCCTCTGATGATTTCGACAATATAGTATCAATATTTCTTCATTGCTGATTTATTATCTATTTTTTTGCTCAGTGAGTGTTGGGAAGGAGTGTGGTGGTGAGTGGTGTGAATAAATATACTGGATCAGAGTCATTTTATTATCTCCAAAAGAAGAAATTGCTTAATAAAACCTTTCTTAAAAATACATTATACATTCATAATATAAATACTATACAATACTGGCTCTAATCTAAGCAACTATTCACTGGCTTTTTGCATCTAGGGTTAGTGATTACTGTCTTTACAGTCCGCCCTCCAATTTGAGACCACTCCTGTGTATCTGAAATTTGCCAGACTCATTGATTGCGAGAGAGGGAGGGATCCCCTATTTTTTCAAAATTATAAAAAAAATTGGGAAAAGAAAATTATAGTCATTATATTATGAGTCTGATTGTACCATATCTGGCCATCTAGGGGTGCTATAATCATAAATTTTCTTACCTCTACCCCAATTATAGTGGGGATAAGATGGTCTCCCTCCTCCAACTGTGAAATTTCCTCCCTGGCAGCTCTATTCGAATTCTATTCGACAGCAATTGTTTAATTTTACCTGCCACGGTTTTTTTTTTTTTTTAATCACAAGTTTAGAACAGCTGCTGAGACTGAATATGCCCCTTTTAAAATAGTTACGAATTGAATGATCAATTGTATTTATTTCTAATCTAGGCCTTTAGCAGTAGGGGGTAAAAAATGCACTTCTTACTATGAATTTTCTGAAAACTAGGTAAATCCCCTATTACATCAAAGGCCCGACAATTAATCTGGGACTGGGGGCCCTTTCACAACTAGCAACGACGCTGCCTTCCCCACTCCCCTTTTAGCTATTGGGCTGGATATCCACTTCTTTTCACATATTAAAGCAAATACCCGGGAAACACTCAGATGACACTCTTCTTACAAATCTTTGGATGATACCATGTTACATTTTTACCTGTTTAAGATCCAATAATTTCCCCCAATAACTGTTGTAGTTATATTATTATATATATATATATATATATATATATATATTATAAAAAATTATTTCTGCTTTTAGTTTTAATTATTTACGTATCTTTGATAGGGGAAAACATTTAGCAGGGACTTCTCCTACCCCATGACATATGGGCGGGGGATAATGCAGCAATTGAATGGCTAAAGAAGGAAATCAGAAACATACTACTGTACCAAATTAGGGATAAGCAGCTGATTCAACAGCACTTTTTGGCAATAAGTGCCAACAGTTTGTTGTAAAACATTTAATGAATATATCATGACATCCAGTGGCCTAAAGCTAAAAATGTCTTTTCTTTCTAAAAACTAGCTTTTTCAAAGATAATACGCTAAAGAAACCTTTATTTATATGGATAAATTATGAAAATACATCTGTTATAATTTTGAAGTTCAGTTTTTCAAATTAAAGAGCATTTATTGTTAAAAAACAAACTTAAAACTACTCAAGTTTGATTTCATTTTTAAATGTTGTCTTGAATTGGAGGTCATTTTGTCACTTGGTGCTTCATTAACGGTGGTCACGTTCAAGCTCACTGTAAATAAATGATCAGTTGGTACTTCGAAAAAGTGGTCTCAAATTAACGCAGGTCCTCCTCTAATTACAGACACCTACAATTACAGATCACCTTGGTGACCATGCACTGCCAAGATATGGGGACCCTTTATTTCATTTCTAATTTACATATTTTCGAGCTGTACATGTGACCGTGGTATGATTTCTATCCCTTCCTTTAATATGTTGAAAAGAATTGTGAATAATTTAAGACATAAATCAAGATTCTACATTCAGAGGGAAATATTCCATTATAGCAAATAAAAACTTTGGCCTTCCAAACAGTTTTGTACCAAAACAAACTCTCTATGACTAAAAGTAACTGAAATGCTGAGTGATAGCCTTCTTTCCAAAAATTGGATACTTTCAGATAAAAAATATTATATTTCACTTTATTGTCACAAATCAAAGTATACATTCAAAATACAATAAAAGCAAAAAGACCAAAAAGTAGCTTTTGCTTATCAAGTTTTGGCATAGAAATTATAAACTGAATTAGTATCAAAGTCAAAGTAATAACAATGATCATTAGATATATAATAATAATTTAAATGTCTGTAATAATAATAATAACAAATAAAAACAATAATACACAATTTGATATCACTGATGTGCTATGAAAAGAGCTCTAAATAAATAACGATGTTCTTATAATTAAAAGACATACATTGCTAATAGGTACGGTATTCTTTAACTTTAAAAGTTAAATTTTTTCTAGATGAGAGAGTTTTAATATCTTCGGGTAGATTGTTCCAGAGTGTTGTACCATAAATTACACTAGACTTTGCAAGTTCACGATTTTGGTCCTCAGATAAAAGAATTTCGCTATAAAAGTTGATAAAATGCAGGTAGTTATAAACAAAATATAAACATACAGTAAAAAATATATATATTTTTATAAAAAAAAAAAAAATTTATTTTGTACAGGGAAAGTAAAAAAGTTGGAATTTAAAGTGAAAACTTAACCAAGTACACTACTGTGGCTTTTAGACGATTTGATTGGTAGCAACTTTCTTTACTCTGTTGCACTCGTATAATTTTACTCTATAATATGACTACAGTTATACAAACAAATGTTGGACAATCTGTTACTCGAGAAATGTATTTTTATTCAAAAATTTTGACAGCTCAAATTTCCCTTTAATCTGAAAAGCATCTCTATTCTTTGGTATACAGTAATGCACATGTACAGGGGTTCTAAGTCTCCCACAGGTAGTGGGAGTTTTCCGGAAATCGGAATGGTCTCTAGCACTGCCGCATCCGGACGAATGTCCCATTATGAGTTGGTTTAAGATGTTAACTCAAGAACATCTCCCAATTACGAACATCACTTTCTAAACTAGTTTCAACTGAGTGGGTACGTATTAATTGTGAGATGTTACTCAAAAGATCCCATCTCCATCTAATTAATTAAATCTGCGTGCTTTAATTACTATTGTATTCCTTTATTATCATTTGTCTCACAGAAGTCAGTGTCGATTAGTATCACCATAAGCAGCAAAAACAAAATTATATTTTCTAAGAAAACTTGTTTAAACAGATCTCGCGGAAATGACTTCTTCCAACTTGGGACATATGTATATTACGTTGCTTTGACTGTAAGGCTATTGTCCTTCTACTGTTGCATACATTTTAAATAAAACTTTATTCTTCTATACCACAAGGACCAACCATTACAAAATCTGGATGAAGAGACAGTAACCAAATGACAAATTACATCAAGTCCAGTTTCTGACTTGAACCATATCCACTGAATTGGAAGCTACTGTAAATGCTCTACCACTTAACCATGTGGGTGTATCATGTCTTAATTTTAAATCAAAACTATTTAACATCTTGTGCGTGTCATTCCGTGATGTGTGTCATCAACATATGGTTAGGTAGATCATCGTTCCCACTGGATCTCTATATCCAAGGGCGTCGGACACCCCAATGTCATTTGTAAGCCAGTCAAACATAAATTTCACATTCAAATTTCTTATCAATTCCATAATTACAGTATATGAAATGAGATGCTTATTCCTCAATGAATGAATAAATAAAGTGCAAGAAACATGAATGCATTATATAATGCAATATGAATAAAAATGACTATAGGTCTATTACATTTATACAAGTTGACGGATGTTGTGAAATACCTAAAAAAAGATTCACTTTATTGTTCATTTTAAAATAGTAATTTGTTTTTCCTTTGTTTTGTCTTGGTTAAGAAGGATAAAATTACATTAAAAATCACACGACAAAACAACTTGGCAATGACGAGAAATACATTAAGATATTGAACAATTTTTGAAATAGTAGTAAGTCAAAATAAAAATCACTGTTTAAAATGTACTATGTGTATCTCAGAAACAGACCAGCCATTTTAGTAAAGATTAAAACTATAAAAACCAAGTGTTTTGTTATAAAATAACAACATCATGCTAATTAAATGAAACATGTGTTTTGTATACACAGGATACAGTATGCATATTCCTCCATGAATAAATAAAAATGCAAGAAACAAACAAAATTATATTACCGTATATAATGCAATATGAATAACAATGGATGTGCGCCTATTAATGTATACGAATTGACGGATATTGTGAAATACATAAAAAGATGTAGCCTAAATAGTCTAACATGTGTTATGAATACACAGGGACACAGAGTACAATATGCTATGCATTATTTAGTAAACCTATTAAATGTCTTTTGAATTAAGCTAGGTGAATACATTAGATTTTAAAATATCAGACTGCTAGTATATTATTTAGTATTATTATTTAGTAAAGTTTTGGCATATTAATGGCAGGAGGACCATATATGTAGGTATTCCCATCATATGGACAGATCTACCAGGTGATTAGTACTCAATAACTATAGAGCAATAAGAATCAGGGGAATCAACTTGTGTAGGGTCAATATTAGAATAAGGTACTGACCATAGATGACATAAATTGACATGGGGAACCATCTTTTGTCTTGTTACTCTTTTATTCTTTGAGAGACTTCATGTAATTTAAAATTCAAAAAGCAATAATGTGTATGATTACTCCCATAAACGTCTCCCCACCTCAAAAAAAGGAAAAAAAAGAAGAACCTGCTGGCTATTTACCAACATCTCTTGAAGTAAAAGAAATTTCTTTATGATATCTTGGAGTTGAATAGCTCAGTGGTTAAGATGCTTGCCTCTGATCCCAAGGTCCTGGGTTCAATTCCTGTCACGACAAGACTTTTTCTCACGACAGAAACAACTCCACTCCCTAAGTCTCATAATAGAGACTTCGCTGATAAAAGTATCACATTATTTCATTTATATAAAAGAGGGCCCCTGAACATCAGCCGACCTTGTTGAATACGCTGGAAGGGTCACCCTCTATAAATATGGTTAAAAAAAAAAAAAAAAAAAAATATCTTGTGCTTAATAAAAGACATCTATCCAGCTTGTGTTTTATTAATTGATACAACGAAGTATGATACCAAAAATTTATTAACAGAAATAAAAGATAAATACATTTCTACATCATATTCAAGTATTTATTAACACCGTCATTATATTAAACAATTGTTATCTATAGAATGTGATAAAGTCAAGAATGCCATAACCATAGAATACATCTACTCAAATTAATTTTGTAAAGAAAAAAGACGCTACAAAACTAGAATTATATATCGGTAATTACTTTAAAACTTAATTTCCATTTTGTAATACCGACAGTATGAAGGAAAACGTGATACTGTACAAGTCAGTGAGAACAATGTTTCAAACCTTCAATTCCTTCATTCATTCGACGCAAGATAAATTAAACGTTGATCAGGAGTAAAGTAAATAACATGAGCTAAATGCTTAACCCATCAAGTGGTCATATTTAAACTCCTGTATTTCTTTAAAAACCACTCATTTTATATTATTTTTATATATGTTGTGAATGTTTAAACTTTATCCTTAATTCCTTATATTGCATAGGATATTTTATATTATTTATCATATTGTTGTTGACCAGTCAAAGGTTTAGAAATGACCACTTGATGTGTTGGGCATTAGCCCATGTCATCTCTCTAGTCATGCCCCTGATCAATATATATTTATATGTACCAATGCAGTAATGCATCTAATAAAATAAACGAAGTGTCTATGCTTACGCCGAGTCGTAAGCATTAATCATAGGCTATGCTTACGCCGATCTATTTGAAGGGCGCCGCTTGCATGTGAGTACGAAAACATCCTATTGAGCATGTGCAAATATTTTTTTTTTTCTGTAGCGCGCACTTGGTGAAGTTTCAAGATGGCAGATGAAGACAGTTTGCGTCTCGGTGGCACTTTCACAAGCTATGAAAAATTGTCAGAAGCTGTATCGAATTGGGAGAAAGAAAATCACATAAATTTATATAAACGATCTTCACGTAGCATCGATTCTGCCAAAAAACATGCACCTAAACGAAACTTCAACCCAGAATTAAAATTCTATTCAATCGATTACGCCTGCATTCATGGTTTTCACCATGTTAATAATCGGAGCTAAGTTAGTACAGCCCATATTTCGTGGTACAGTTGTTGCACATCGAATCAGTTAGTAGAGAAAAAGAAAGTTATTTTTTAAGAGAGTTTCCTTTCAAACATTTCAGTTGTTAAAAACCTTGGTGCTTAAACCGAAATATACTACAGTGTTTTTGTATATTAATAACAAAATTAGATTGAAACTGTGTCACGCTCTCTTGTAATTATTGTATGCGTACTTGTTCATAATAGGAAAATTAAGAATTTTATAGGGACACGGATCAAGAGATGTTGGAAAGG
>NW_022747568.1:0-4828 GCF_011630105.1 Anneissia japonica | reverse complement strand
ATTTATATATATATATTTATATTTATATATATATATTTATATTTATATATATTTATATATATATATATATAAATTTATATATAGATTAAAAGGCAAAATACTGAAAAACAACAATGCTGTGGGAAACAATGGCTGGATCTCGGTAGAGATACAAAAATGATAAGCAACAGCTAAAAAGTAAACGTAAGTAAACAGCCAGAAATAGAACCACAGCTTTTGGACAACACTAGTCCTTCCTCAGTGGCGAGTGAGTGAGGGTTGAAAAAGCCAGATAGTATAAAGTGAGAATTTCATGCAAGCATAATTAGAAACAATAGGCTAGGTGGGATTAGAATAAACAGCCTAAACAAGTAAACAGGAAGGCCAAAACTAAACTTTAGAATAATGAATAAGCCAAATGATTTATCCAGAATAATTTGGAATGCCATAGGTTTAATTTAGTGTACTGGGCCATGGGAGAACGTTCCTAATATTGAGTCCAAATGGTGTGGTGGTTTTAAGTAATATATTGTATTTACATTGTTTTTGGAGGCAACAGAGTGGAATTTTTTCCTCACGATTCTTTATTGTACGGTACTTAATACTACTACTACTACTAGTGTAGCAAATATCAATTCAAGGGTTTTGTTTTGAAAGTCATTAAAAACACCACTTGCCAATAGCTGACGTAACAGTGTATGGTTCGTAAGCGGGAAGATTTCTGCATGCATTGCATTTGACGTTAGATGATTGCGGAGGCAATGTTCGTAACTCAGCAGTGTGTTGAAAATTGAATTGCATATGGCATTATGTAAATATATTATTTTTGAACGTTTCTTAAACTATAGTTCAGAGAATTAAATATACATGTTTATCTTCAAGTGCTAAAGTGATTTTAAAGTAGACTTACAAGGCTTTATTAATTTATTTTATTGAATTCCAATTCTGTGAATTTAGAACTCAAGTGTGTCAACCCACTTTACCTAGTATTATTATCTCCCTGTAAGAAGAACATATACATTATTGAGTGATATATAATTTACCTTGGCTCTTTGTTGATATACTCTATCATACCCTCATGACTTTATTAAGCAGTCTGAATGCATGAATGTTACGATTTGCTTACATTATTATTGTATTTGTTCTATTTCATTTTTTATATATCTTATATAGGTACGTAAAGTATTGTATTCTCATTGTATCATTATTATTAGATCTACCTGGACATTGAATAAAATAAATAAAAATGAAATACCACAATTTTGAGTGAATTCTGTAATTAATTCTGTTATTAGGTGCATAAGCAGAGCATAAAACACTTTAACATGCCTAAATTATTTTTTAGAAATCGTAACAACCATTATCTTTTGGAACATTGGCTAATAATTTTGGCAATATTCTCCAGTCCAATTTCCAATCAATTCTTATTAGTTTGAATTGAATTTATTCATTAATCATGTAATTAGAAAGGCAAAAATGCAACAAACAACCATGATTAATTAATAGGATAAGCCATAAAAAGTGGGTCCCATAAAAACGATTTAAATTTGCACAAAGAACAAAAAACATACACAACGTCTAAAAGGAAATAAAATGCAATGAAAAATTGGTCTAAACATGTTTTTAAAATGTTATATAAGTGGAGAGGGGTATACTGTCTTACCAAACAATTTGATATGCCTCATGTTTACGGGCGCTATTCGTTATCAAAGTCATTCAGCTAACAGTAACTGTACTGTATTACTCATCTTTTTCATATTTTGTTTTCCCACTCTGGGCATGTATCTACTCTGATTGGCTGAAAATGAAGAGCATCCATACGTCACGGTGCAAAGCCTGGCTGCCAACATGCGGTTACAAAGACAATCTTCACGCTGCTGTTGTAGAAGTGAAGAAGTCAGCGTCGTAGTCTTTGCGGATGAGATTTGAAGTATTAACAAGAATAAAAAAAACATTCAAAATCGCATATTTTCTGCTTATTTTCACCGTTTTTGTACCAAATACCAGTTCACCTGATTAATTACGATCGGTCGTACATTTAAAACAAAGGAAATATTTATGCATTGTACTATAAGTGCAATAAAATGAGAGTAGTACTTAATTTATCGACAAGCCCAAAGTTTTCGCTTAAGCGAGAATTTAGGTCTAGTACCTAATTTCCCGATGGTACCTGAATTCTCGTGACACCGGCCCTGTGCATGCTCAGTAATAGATCGGCGTATAGCATAGCCTCGAAATAATGCTTACGCCACCCCTGCGCATTGCTCAATAGATCGGTGTAAGAATCCTATGACTAATGCTTACGACTCGGCGTAAGCATAGACACTTCGTAAAATAAATGAATGTTTTAAACGACAACATGTTTCGACGTTTCAAACGTCATCATCATGTATTGTGATAAATATTTAATAGGCCCTAAGTAAATAAATAAGTAGGCCTACATAATAATGTAATATATAATAAAATAATTAAATTATTAAAGATTGAAATACCTGTATAAGTTTTTAAAGTTTGTTTAATACTGTCTTGTCAAACAATTTGGGTGAAGCCCATGGCTTTTGTAACAGGTGTAATATTAACCTAAAAGAAAGATTCAGCTCCATTTGTAAACGGCAAGTTGTACTCATTTCCATCACCAAGTATTATACTTGGTGATGGAAATGAGTACAACTATAATAGTTCTGCTGCCGCATCAACACTACAGTACTACTGAGTTAATTGTTTGCTGCCCTCTATCCATTTGCAAATTATTACATTATTACCAAAGATTAGCGTTCTCCGCGATTTACGCGTAACAAATAGAAGCGTCGGTCAAGGTTCAAAAGTTTCCAATTTAGCAAGAGGGCGCCATTCATGCGCTATTATACAAAAGAGAAAAAGAAAAAGCAGTTTTGGAAGAGGGCGTCCTATCTGTTGCCATGGATCTGAGATGGTTCCTGTTTTGCTGTTCACAGGATTGATACCCAAGGTAAAGTGGCGCGGTGTACGGTATTGGTCAGAGCGGTCAAGGGTCAAATGTTTCCAATTTAGTAAGAGGGCGCCATTCATGCCTTATTACAGAATTTGCACGCGTAAATCGCGGAGAACGCTATCTTGTATCTTTGATTATTACAGATTATTTGATAGAGATCCTGCTGCAGACCGGCAGCGAGACGTAAGTCAGCCACGCTTTGCAAAGCAGCCAATCTTTGCAAAACAGTGACGTAGGCTTGGCTCTTCCATTTTTAGAATAGGGAAACTTTTTTTGAAGGTAGTATCGCGTCATTTTACGTCAAACCATAACAATCTGCGTCAATGTAGGTAAGTTTGCGTCAACATACGTAAATTCCCGTGAAATTAACCTCAACACTAAAAAAAAATCTGAGTGTTTGAGGTGTATACGATACGAACGTACTTTTAAACTAGGTAAGACTTAACAAATGCTTTAATTGGAAATGGAAACATAACACTTAACAATGGCTTATCTTTTTTTACGCAAGGCTTAGGCTAGGCCTTGGCCTCGAGGCCTAGGCCCTAACTAGCTAGCCTAGACTCGGGCCTAGCCTACCTAGGCTAGCCATAGGCTAGCCTTGGGTACTACTACTAGGCTAGACCAAGGCCTAGTAGTATAAGATATGTAAGATATATTTATTCATTCGTCCAATTTGTAACACTCTGAAAATTGCTTTCCTTTTTTGGCCTAGAAAACAGTAAAAACACAAAAATAGCACACAGACAGTGCAATAGTCTATTGCACTGTCTGTGTGCTGTCTGTCTGTGTGCAACGTCTATTGAATAGAGCACAGACAAATACACAAAAAATATGTCCCAATAAAAACTTCACGCAAAAAAGAAGTTAAAAATAAACACAATTATTGGCAAATTACCTGCTTATTAAAAATAGAAATAGAATTCGGAATAAAAGTGCCTGTACCTAGATGTACGAGAACGTTTTACACACAATCTTATGCCAGACCTATTGTAATTTTTAAAATATTGAGAGGGGGACGGTGTGTTTGATTAAAGAGTATCAACTTGTAAGTAAAAGACATCTTTCAATCATTATGCAATCAAATATGGTTTTAATAGGGTTATATCACAGATCGTGGACATAAAGAAAGGTCATTTAAGACCGGCAATATTTAAACAGTAATTTGACCAATTTTGCAGAGAGCATTTCACCTAATTCTGCATCGAGGACACGAGCCATTGTTCTCTGTCGAGAAAATAAAAAAAGCATAAAGAATTGGAACCGTTCGTGGGGGGTCATTAAAACTACGAGTGGGGTCATTAAAACAGATTTGGAACGGGTTCATTGTATGAGGAAAGACCTATGAGGCGCCTCCAGTGTGGATATGGAGTAATCTACATTAGAGGCCGTTAGAAGAGGGAATCGATCGACGATCGATATATCGGAAATGTCGGAAATGTCGGAAAAACGAAAAGAAACGAAAAATTTCGACAAAAAGGCAAAAAATCGACAAAAAATAGCGCATTCGAATTGGAAAGCGCACAAGATGCCGATGCAAAGGGGACATCTACATTAGAGGCCGTTAGGAGAGGGGATCGATCGACGATCGATATATCGGAAATGTCGGAAAAACGAAAAGAAACGATAAAATTCGACAAGAAAAGCGCATTCGAATTGGAAAGCGCACAGGATGCGGGTAAAATGCCGATGTAAAGGGGACATGCGATTAAATCGATCGAAAATCGATCGATAAATCGATATATCGGCAAACGTCGAAATGGCCGAAAGCGCGTAAAAAGGCGTAAATTCGGAGACAAACTAAAGGGAAAAACCTCCTCGAACTAGAAGAACTTTGTAGATTAAAGCAATAACGACAACAAATGACGCATTACATCCTTA
>NW_022747567.1:0-1304 GCF_011630105.1 Anneissia japonica | reverse complement strand
GTTAAGATTTATTACTTGTTAGTGTTTCACAAAAACAGCTACACCGTATTGCACAAAAAGAGAAGAGGAATGGAATGTTAGATATGTAATTAAATTAAATATACAGTATTTACTTTCCAATGTCTGTATTGCAATCTGTATTGTATAAAAGTTATGTATTAACAATTCGGTCGAGGTCCTATTTAGTGCAGATTCTTCAATAGCCTAGGGCCTTACAACGTATTCTGCATAGGCCTAACGGCCTAGACAGTGGCCGCTCTAGGATACATTTTCGGGGGGGGGGGATAAGCTGTCCGACAGGGGCTTGAGACTGTACGCTGAGGAGGGGAGGGTTTGGGTGATGACAATTTTTTAAATAGGGACCTCTGGATGGCCGGAAACGGCACTACGACTATGAAAGACATGATTTGGCTTGGTGTAGGTATGTTTGCTTTTTTTTTTTTGGTCCGATTGCCCGACGAGTTAGGCCAGGGACAGTTGCGCCGAGAGGCGGGGTAACCGGGGCTAGTGCCCCGGGGCCCGAGCCCGGCAGGGACCCAGGAGAACTATATAAAAAGTATTCAAATAAAATCAATAAATATTATTAAACGTATACATTTATCCAGTATCATTCATGTGTTTTTCCCATGAGAATTGTAAATATAAAGCTGACCGTTTATCGATGAAAGCTGGTGATTAATCGCTTCTGATTCTTTTGCATGAATATTTTCATGACTTCTATTACTTTAGATTTTATGTTTACAATGTATCAAATAGTAAATTCTTTACGTTGGTATAATTATAAAAGGCTTGGACCCTGGACCCCGTCAATATACATTCATGTTAGAAAATACGAGTAGACCTGATAGAGATTCGATTCGAGATATATTATACCAATGACGGATTTAAGGGTAGACCCGGTGCCACCCCTGAATTTTTCAAAATTTAGTAAAAAAAAAATTAATCAAAGAGTGCCATTTCCCGACGTGCCATAATCATAAATTGTCTTACCTCAACCCCAACTGTGGTGGGGTTTGGTAGGTAGACCATCCATCAGTGTCCTTCTCTGGGAACCCTTATTTCAAATTACTGCCGCTCTGTAAACTTTGATAGGCCACCTATATTATAGATCTTTTCAGCACGTTTGAATAAAAAGGATAGGTTTTATACTTTTCATGTTTCTATAATACCGATACTTTATTTTCCATGACCTAGTGAAATTAGACACTCTATAATTGATTAAAGTAGTCCTTTAATAATCTGGAAAAGGCCGTAGCTTTTGGTGGGGTGGGGGGATTTTTTTTTCTTGGACGTTTGAGGCAGTG
>NW_022747566.1:0-1714 GCF_011630105.1 Anneissia japonica | reverse complement strand
ATATTATAATGTTATAAAAGCAGTTATGTTTTGAAAAAGATCTATGTAATGAAAAGGTGGTAATAAAATAAAATTAGAAAATATTTTCTGAGAATTGGCATGTTTAAATCACACCGAAAGATATAAAAAAAAAAACCTCATCGCATAATCAATATCAATATAATCAACACATTTATTATTATGAAACAAAAAAAAAGCTATTATTCTTTTTCCTCCACTTCCTCTTCCTATTCTTCTTCTTTTACTACTACTTCTTCTTGACTCTCATTTTGTACACTGAAAATAATAGAACTATTTTACTACATGGATCAAAAAAGCACAAATATTGTCATTACTACTGAAAAGGCCATCGTTAAATTAAGTCTGAGCCCAAAATATAGCATCATATTCAATATGTCATCTGATATCATGAGAACCTAAACTTAAATTACAATTATTTGTTACATACTAGGCCTAATTCGAAATTATTATTTTAAGACTTTAACATAATACATACTGATTAATAATAGCTGAGATTTGATGCAAATTTCAGAATTAATAATCATTTTTAGCATACACCTGTATCTTACTGATTATTTATTGTCTACCAAAGTAAATATGAATTATATGCATCTTTAGAAATACAATTTCTACAATATTAATCTTGTTTTTAAATTTATATAGATAAATGTACGATAAATTCTATCTTTCATTAAAAAAAAAATGAAATTCAGCGCCTCTATTGCGCTTGTAAACGTGCACTGACGTCATTGTCGAATCCCAGGACTTTCGACGGTAAAGCTGGTCTGCCTGCCTAGGTCCCAGGCCAACCAATAATAATTAACAAAATGTATTTTTTTTAATTAGGCCTATGGTACATCCTGTACATGCACTTCAAACTTTACAACAAAAGCCCTAGGCCTAGTACAGTACCTCAGCCTGTAGTACGTCCTACTGTACTTAGGCCTAGGCCTACACCATTAGTTTGTTGTCGTCGGGGTTTAATTCTGTCTCTAAATGAACGAGGAGCGAACCTAGCTAGTCAACATTTGGCTAGGCTAATTGATTTTGAAATCAATAACCCACCTTAAAGGACTATCTGTTGTTTCCTTTTTGGCAACAGCGGACGAAAAAAAGTCAGTTATTCTACGACGTTTCATGATTCTTTATCACTAAAAATTAACAAACACTTGTTTTGATGCACTCCATTCTTTAGTGTGTGTCTGCTGTTGAAAACAAACTTCCTAGCCTAATTTTGTGACTGGCTATGATGACTGAGATGGACCATGTTGATTTATTAACAATATTTTGTTTGGAATGGAAAAAAGGAGAGTCATTTTCCCCAAAATGCTCCATCAGCACATAGTTTAGTGTGCGCTATGGACAGTATGGCTATGGAATTTACTAACCACACAATCCACAATCAGGTCGCAAAACTTTATCTGCATTTGGTGGATTAAGTCGCAAAACTTTTGCTTCGTTTGGTGGCACCATTTACTCTAGCTAGACGGCGACCGGTTTCGTTACCGGTTGGTAAATTTCTTACAAACATTCAGCCAAAGGCCAGTGAAAGTTGAGACAGTAGCTGGGTTTTTATCGATGTTTGCCATCCTTATGTGAGCCATCGTAAAGTCATGGTTTGCTGGAGTTGCGTTCAATTTAAATCTTCGAACTTCTGAAGCTGAGATATTCTATGAATGTAGGCTTGTATCGCAGGCTACAATTTAAAAACGGG
>NW_022747565.1:0-748 GCF_011630105.1 Anneissia japonica | reverse complement strand
CTCGTTGTGCATGTGTGTAGAATACAATTTAGTGATTATTGGTGGTTTGTATTTTTGTATGCAGGGAAACAGATGAACACATTCTGATGTTCTTTTTTCTTTTTTATGCATCAGGTGGAATATTTAGCATGTTTGATTGGCGGCTAGGAGATGTTCTAATGCAGTCAGCTGGAGAAACATTGGTACAGAACTGGATGAACCCTGAAGATGAACCAACTATTGTTTGATGATACATTAATCATACAATAGTTGTTTGATGATACATTAATCATACAATAGTTGTTTGATGATACATTCATGAGGCTACGCCTCATGAATATCTTGTACCGCTGGAGTTGATGTATACACATATAAGGGCACAGGGACGTAGCCAGGATTTTGAAAGGGAGGGAGCCGTTATACGAATTACGTATGACCCCGGCGGGGTCAAGGGGGCGAATCCCCCTGTGAAGTAGCGCAATCTGAACGTTCTTAGGACTGTTTGAGAGGATAAAGTGAAAATTGCAATAGACGCATTATAAATAAGCGCAAAAATAATTATATAATAAATCAACAGTGGCAGATCCAGGAATTCGAAAGAGAGGTGAACCAGGGAGGTACTTTCACAGACCGAGGAACCGCCCACCTCAGCCCCACCATGGTTGGGGCTGAGGTAAGAAAATTTATGATTAAGGCATCTCTAGATGGCCGGAAATTACACTCTCGCACTTCAATTTGAATATATTTTTCTTTTTTTTTTTCTTAAAAA
>NW_022747564.1:0-1408 GCF_011630105.1 Anneissia japonica | reverse complement strand
TATTATCATAATCATTAATATTATTATTACTATTATTTATTATTATTTTTCCTTATCAAATAAAACTAATTATTTTAATAATTGGTAATTTATTAAAATATTAATTTGATTACTCCCGACACTTGACAAATAAAAAACTGAATTAAAATTATTTTAGCCAGAAAATTAAAGCTGGAGCCTGTTTAGCCACAATAGAGAAAGTGGATAGGGTACCTGGCTTGAGCAGTCACTTTAACATTAAATCATAATTTCACCTTATAGAAAGTCTATCATTCCAACTTTCCACAATAAACCTCCTGTATAATGTCAGATCACCGTCACACTTCCTGGCTTAGCTCTTTCCTGGAGCTGTCTATTAAATATTCATGATATTTAAATGTTTTGGGAAGTCACGTGGGAACAAAGGAACTCTAGTTTTGCCAAAAGTCTAGCGCCCTCACAACCTATTTTGCCCCAAATGTCTAGCGCCCCATAGAGATATAATAAGAATACTAGAGCGCTAATAGCAATGTAGTCGATGTTCGAAATATGCAGAGCTGTGTGTGTGTACCATCCAAGATGGCTGCCATAGTTTCAGCCAATCAAATTTCCCCTGAGCATTTTCAATTGCGCCCTCAATTTACACAGAAAGTTCAGTGCAGCAAGTTACCCGTATTTTGAAACTCTAGCGTTGCGGTGTATGGGTGTAATGTACACGATTTTAATTCTTTTTAATATTTGAATAAGATGCTCTACTTGGCCTCTTTTTGGCTACGACAGTTTAATAATTTGTCATTATCAATACTAATTATCATTAATGAAATAATATTCAGTCAGAGGGCTTATTTATGGTAACAATATACTAAGCCTAAAGGTGGCGCTTTCCTACGGCAGCCATCTTGGATGGTACACATACACAACTCTGCATTGCTCCGCCATCTTGTCAGCACTCTAGTTGTTTAATAGCTCTATGAGCGCCCCCACAACCTATTTCGCCCCTGTGTTTCACGACCCCTTTAGGGCGTATCTAACGCCAGACGTACGTTAATCCATGGCGTAACTATCGAGGTGTCCAGACTGGGCGATTAATGAACGCTAGCGTAAGTATTCGCGCGAAATATTCGTATTCGTAATTCGCGCATTTTATTTTCTGTTTACATCTAGGTTTATTTTGATTGGTCAAATCTTGGCTGAGTTCAAAATCACCGATGTGACTGTCGTAAATCAGTGGCGTACGCTAATCTGGGGTCTGTTGCTGGATTACCGTACGCCAGTGATTGCGCGATAATACTGGCGTTCGCTACGCCGCGCATAAGTTCACACCACTCGATTAACGTTACGCAAGCGTAAGTCGTTGTGTCTGAACCATAGAGATATAATAAGAATACTAGAGCGCTAACAGCAATGTATTCGATGTTCGAAATACGCA
>NW_022747563.1:0-728 GCF_011630105.1 Anneissia japonica | reverse complement strand
AATGCGTCCATGATGGACACGAAACGTCGATCCTTTTTGTCAATAAATTTTGTGTTAAAACAAATCAATTTAATTTATTAAAACTTATCTCACAGCTGAGGGTTAAATTCTGAGTATGGCACAAATATAAACACATGGTGAAAACATGGTTAATGCATGAGGAACAGTCCTTCTAAAACAATTAAAATTTAATACATGTAACAGCATGACAAAAAGCTACATAAAGTTAGGCATAAATCCTAAAAAAGTCCCTATAAATGATCATGTGTTCACTTAAATTTTGGAGTAAAAAGTTTTATAAGTGCATTCTTAACCGTCTTAAAAATATGGACCTTTTTCCGATTTGGGGGAGGGGTGGGTAATATGCACCCATCGCACAGGACACCCTGGTCCATTGGGGAAGGAGCCTGTCATTTCGTTGGTGAGGAATGCATTTGTGAAATTCCCATTTCTTAAATATTGGTCACCACACCCCTTGCTGATGATAGCCACTGGTGTATTTAAGGGGTGTGCTGTGGGAACCCCCCCACGGACCCAAACCACTGGAAAAGTTGGAAGCAAAATAATACCCATCCATAGTCTCCATTCCAAAACTCCTAGATATGCAAGTGTGGAACGTCTACTAAGGATCTGGAATCCTTGCTGGGGGAATCTCTCTGGTACCATCATCACTGACGAGGGTGGTGGTACAATGGCCAACAGATTTATTTTTCCTATTGGACAGGAGA
>NW_022747562.1:0-1788 GCF_011630105.1 Anneissia japonica | reverse complement strand
AGCGACCCAAATAAAGTAAGGCAGTAGGCCTATGTTTCCTTTTTAAATAGTGATTTATAATTACTCAGCCGACGACGACTCACTGGAGCAATATGCACGTCGTGAAGGTAGGCCTACCGTACCCTTCCTTGAAAAACTTCAGGCCTTATTCCCACTATCCTTTGGAGCCCTACCAAACCAAACTGATAAGTATTTGAAAATTTAATTTTTGAACATTTCTAAGTTATTTACCAAATTATAAATCGCATTCCAATTTCCAACCAACATTTGCAACATATATGATGTGACTTACCAACAAAAAGGGAAAGCCATATGCAATGCACTGTCGTCCAGCGTGACCACTCACAATTTTTGATATACCCAATGACTGGGTCGAAATTACCCAAGATTCAGCAAAAATTGCCCAAAATTACCCAAGCTTCCTGAAAATGCATTAAAATTTGAAAAAAAACCCCGTGTTTTTCGCATGTATAGTTCAAACTATAAACCATTTTTATTGTAATTGTTTGTGTTAATTATTAAAATAAATATTCATGAGGTAATAATACGGATAGAAAAATACGCCCTCAGTCGGCCAGTGTTATCAGTAGATCAGTGATCAAGATTTATTATCATGTAGGCCTAATCCATAAGATCAATGGCAACGCAAATCACAAATAAACAATTCTGGATCCATGTTTATAGCAATTAACAGTCAATTAACAATGTTATGTGCACTTTTTTGAGTTTTGCTTACTTGAATGGACTGAAATATACTTTGTTACTTCTTAATCCTTCCTTATGACAAAAATATTGTACTAATTTTCTTAGTAAAAATAAAATACCCAAGGATTTGAACGGAATACCCAAGAACCCAAGACCAAGTCAAAATACCAAATCTTGGGTAAATACCCAAGCAGTGGTCACACTGCTGTCGTCTCGCGATGTAAACAAACCAGAGAGTATGCTAATACCCACTATAAGTCACTTGACCCGACCCGCCGATTCGGTCTATTGGGCCTCTATAAGTATCCGTCAAAAATAGAAGCGTAAATTTACATAGCGCCCTCCAATCATAACGAATAATACACAGTAACTACAGCGATTTCTTTAATACCAATTCTAGGTAAGATTTTTTTGCATGTTCTAAATTCAAGACTAATTTTGTTGAAGAATAATCCACGAGGAACAAGCGGGTTTTAGGAAGGGTTACAGAACATTAGATAATATTTTTATTCTAAACACTATCATTTCAAGATATGTAACTAAAAAAACGAGGAAGAATTTTTGTTTGTTTCGTTGATCTAAAAATCAATGTACGTACGTTTGATGGTTTGATTCAGTTAATCACAATTTTCTGTTACATAAGTTCCAACAAGTATGAGTCAGTGGTAAAATGTGTTAATTGTTTTTTCTTTATATCATAACTTATCCGCCCAAAACTTATATTTTTATTGCTCTGCTTCTGTTACTGTTATTGTTTCTGCTGATATTTGTTGATGTTGGTGTTATCGTTGCTCTTGCTATTGTTAATTGTGTTGTTATTGTGGTAGTTGTTTCTAATAGTATTTTTTGTTTCAATGTGAATGTGTACCACCCGAGTCGATAATTTCTCAAAAGTATAAATATTGACATCCCGCCCCCTATAGTCCATTCCAAACCCCAACTGGCTATTCCATTCTCTGCGAAGACGCCCTCTGCAAAAAAGCTCTGGCTTTCACTATCATTCATCGACGAGAGTAAGAATTCAACATTTATACCTACATTATGCCTATATAAATATAATGAAATACTATAATTAGCAAGGAA
>NW_022747561.1:0-722 GCF_011630105.1 Anneissia japonica | reverse complement strand
TAGAATTATAAAATTATTAATATAATACTGATCATATAAAAATATTTTAATATCTTTTACATTTGCCTTTAAAAAATGGAAATTTCCCCTGTACCTGGGGCTGGTTTTTCCTGAACCTGGGGCTTATTTACCCGGACTATAGGGTTATTCACACTTTTCATTCTAAAATTTGAAAGCACATATTCCTTTAAATATTGTAGGGGGTGGGGGGAAACAGCAACCAAACTAAGCAACACGCTCAACCATTTGTAGTCACATTCTCAGATGAACAGCATTCGGTTCCACTACATTATTATTACGGTGATAAATTCTTTGTCGTTGCTCGGAGCAGCAGTGGAAGAAATTACCTGTATAGTATTTCTATGATCAGTTCATTTATTTTATTTATTCTTGTATAATTCTTCTCATTTTTTGTTATTGTATTTATTTTCTATCTATGACATTTGGTCCAGGGCATGCATGGACAGTTGCTAGAAGCAAAAGACCACTATCATTACAGATCACTCGGATGATAATAGTTAAGAAGCATTTACCGTACTCGTGCGAATAAGTGCCCGGGCGGTTAAAATATTTTTTGCACTTTCTGAGGGGCGCTTATTCAAACGGGGCGCTTATGGAAATAGATGAAAATCGAGGGGTTCTTATGGGAACTTACTAAGTTCAAGAGGCACTTTTTGAATGAAAAAAGATTATATAAGGACGAATGGTGGTTAGGCGGAAAA
>NW_022747560.1:0-1933 GCF_011630105.1 Anneissia japonica | reverse complement strand
CTCTTTTTAAAGTGTAATTATGAAAAAGAATGGTAGTATTAAACAGGCTTAGTTAAAAAATCTCCAATTATGTTACCATGTTTTACTATACAGGTAATTTGTTTTAAAAAAGCTTCGCCAAATATAATATACACTGATGCAAAATACAGTATATTCACATTCAATATAATCCATATTTATTCTTTCCTCCGCTTGAAGGGGATATGTTATGAAGATTCAAGTATATTTAACTATTGGTCTATATAAGCCTACAGAAATTACGTCCAGAAAAAAAAGGAAACAAAAAAAACCTAAGATGTGGGAAATTACTATGTGCTATCATGCTTGTATTTTCTATTTTTTAATTTCCATATCATTTTTGTTATTATTTCTGATGTAGGCTTAACTTTGGTTATTTTGTTCGTTGTGTGAAATAAATAAAAAAAGGAAATAAACATAGATATCTTTTGTTGATTTTTTGTTAAATTATGTTTACCTTAGCCATAGAGTGCTTATTCATTTAGTACATGATTGGAGAACGGGCCGTTGACCAGCACAGTATAATTAGAAATTACGATCAGCCGACGTTGGGCGGTTTCTTTCCCCGGTGCCAAATTCTAGATTCACTGCTAACCATCCCTTAATTTTCTCATGCACTTTCGCTGACAGAGTAGTAACCACAGGGGTAAAATTTATGTTAATGTATCAAGTATATTATATTATATAATACAATTATTTTGATGGTAATAAATTTTTCAAAAAAAATGATATAATTAATTAAAAAAATTATATTATTATTATTGCGCGTACCGGGTAATGTATGTGATTTTATAATAATATATCAAGGTACCTTTATTCATTAAAAAACATCAAATATTACAGCGTAGTTTCACTGCTGTTAAGACCTGTTAAAAAATATTTGTACAAAAAGGCATATATTATTATAAATAAAATTAAGAACACTAAAAAAGTACATAATAACAACATAACAATAATATAATTGTCATACTCATTATCATTAGAGCTATTGTATTTTCATTATTATCATTTATTAAATTATTTTCATTATCGTTATGAAACAGAATCCAAAGTACGTGATGATACCCTGATTCTATATTTTGAGGTGATTTTAGATTCTTAAAGTAATTTTCAAAAGTATGACAGTTTAATGGTTTGGAAATTGTTTGACGATCCTTAGACTTCGGATAACGGTCCCTTCAATTGCGTATCGCACTCACAGATATATGGATGGACGGGTCATCCAATGCGATGGTCAGGTTTAAATCCACCAATACAAAAAGCGTTTACGTTTGCCGCATTGTTCGGGCGGTGGGCGTCCTAAAAGAGACAATACAATGGGGGCGATAGTGATAATTAACTAATAACGAGGAGACAAAAGTAAGGCTTTCAACGCGGTGATGACAAAACTGAACAATAGAGACTGGAAACTGACTACCGACCGTCCATTCCGATGTTAGTAGCAAACTCAATCAAGGGCATAGTGTCTAAAAGCAATAATGAGTAATTCTATTTTGTATTTCCGTGAATAATTACACATTATTTTTTTAATAATTTAAAATTAATTATTTCACAATATTTGTAGGCCTACCCCTAAAATGTGTACAATCTTTATAAACAGTCGAGCCCTTCTTTGTGGCACCCATATACAGACATTTTCTTTTACACTCAGTTTGCTAACACCCAATGGGATAACATAATAATCGGACGGGGACATTGCCAGTTGTTCTTCTTTTTAAGAGAATTATAACATGAAATTGAATAGGCCTATATACCGAAACTTTGTTTTAAATGTAGCCATAGTCCTTCGTCGTTTTAAAGTTTCGTGGAAACGTGCATTATAATCGCGAGTAGAATTCTGTTTTGAACATGTTTTTGTGGTGTATTGAACTTCATAGTAGTTTTAAAAAATCATGAGGTATTTTTAGAATGCAAA
>NW_022747559.1:0-1470 GCF_011630105.1 Anneissia japonica | reverse complement strand
TTTCAACCTCACGAAAAAGTAAGCCTGTTCATTTCTATCTTATCTTTATGACGCAATGACGGGTATCCCATCATTCCTCAAATCGGTTACTCTTAAGGCCAACTCAGACAGCGTCGGCCGACGCAGCCCGACCCGATTTATCGTCGGGGACAGTCTTAAGCCGTCGTGAGAAATATTAAACACGTTTAATATTCTACTACGTGACTGCCCCCGACGCACACCATCGCGTCTGCGTTCAACTCACACAGACACGACGCGACAACAAATCGCGTCGGGCTGCGTCGGCCGACGCTGTCTGAGTTGGCCTTTACAGTACTGTAACAGTATAGATATGATAGTGTCAACTTGCCATGAGCGGGCAATAAACACGAGATTCGGTGTCGTCCTCTTGTGCAGTAAACCTCTGAAAGAACACCCTTATTAGGTTTTCAAATGTATGTTAGAATATGCTGTTTTGCTGACTATTTGCACTGAGTGGTAGATGAGGTATAAGAAACGTCACGTAGGCCTATTCATTTTATTTTAGAGCAGACACAATTGAAAATAGGCCTATATATTAGAGATTTACTGGTGAATTAACACCAGTCGCAGCATCAATCACATTTTCAACAAATACGTTTGCCTAGCCTAGCCTACAGCTACTTTTCTTTTTCTTACTTTTTTTCTTTTATACAGTAAGCTGGAAAAACTGTTTTAATGTTCAGAACCCTCTTAAACTGAAATCTTAAAACAGACTTTTACGCACACAATTTCTACTCACATAAATAAACATACCACGTTTTTTAAGACGTGGTATTTCAAAATCTAAAAGTTTTTAAAAACTTTGAGATTTTGAAAAATGACTATAATAATTTAATTAGTAAACTGGTCATTTAGCAAATAGCTAAATGACGCATTTTTTCCATTTCTCTGCTACTGTTTGCCATCGATTTACATTTCCTATGTGCCTGGCCATTTAGATAACTGTCTTAAATTTAATTTATATTTAAACAATATAAGTTACTTTTATATTAATTCTTAGTTCTGTTAATTTCAGAAAGTTTTAGGCCTACTCTGTTATTTTAAAGAAATTATTTAGCCCCCCAAAAAAGAAAAAGATGTATTAGGTCTGCTGCTCTCCTGCGAGTCGAATGGTCGAGGCAGGGGCGCGGCTACGTACACTTTGCCCATTGGTGCTGGTTCGAGCCGCTCCTTGGCCAGGGTTTGGTTGGTACTGAGAACCAAGTAATCGCTGGTAAGGACATAAAATGGAAGTCCGTGGGCTGTACAGATCTGGCTTGTGTGCGCTTCACAAAACAGATTGTATCTTTCGGAAGAATAGGGGTTGCCCCGCATATTTTTTTTATATTTTTATTGCTGTTGTTGTTTTTTATTATTATTATTATTATTATTATTATTATTATTATTATTATTATTATTATTATTATTATTATTATTATTATTACTGTATTATTATTATTATTATTATTA
>NW_022747558.1:0-1623 GCF_011630105.1 Anneissia japonica | reverse complement strand
ATAAAAGTGTAATGCTTTTTCTCTCGTTTATATCCAGAACCACAATAAAAAACATTTTTACAAATTGTTTTCAATTTTTTACTTCACACACCTGATGAAGCTGGCAGTGACTGCCAGCGAAAGCTTGTGTTGAATAAATTACATCAAAGTTAGTCTCAGAGTGCTGCCTTTAATAATCTGTTTAAATAATTTCCTAATCAATTATGTAACTAAAATATCGTTAAAAACATATTATCCATGTATATTGAAGCTTTTCCAGATGTGATGATTTTGATAATAATATTTACGATGATAGTGATAATGATGACGATAATGTTGATATAAAATAAAAGTGTAATGCTTTTTCTCTCGTTTATATCCAGAACCACAATAAAAAACATTTTTACAAATGATTGTCTTCCTTGTTGAAGATATTTAATTCCCCTTTCATTGTATTATAATACCTTGATAAAAAGCGGGGAAGAGTTTTTGTTATATTTGTTAATTTAAAGTGTGCCTTCGATTCAGTAAACCATAATTATCTCATTTATAAATGAAAGAAAATCGGTGTTCGGGGCAACACAATGAATGTCATCACATCGTTGTACTCAAAATTGCACGCTCATTTTAAAATTGGTAATGAGCTAACCCAGGCGTTCAAGATTGAAATCGGTACACAACAAGGATCACCATTATCGTCCCTTTTATTTAATATTTTTCTGCAAGATTTAAATGAAAATCTAACTTTGACGAACAATATAGATAAAATCCAGATCGGTGATTGTCTATTAAATCATTTGCTATATGCAGATGACCTTGTATTGATAGGGGATACTATTAAAGGACTTTACAGAGCTTAATTTATACACTTTGTAAATATTGTGACGAATGTGGACTCACTGTGAATGTCGAAAAAACTAAGGCTATGGTATTTAAAAATGGTGGCAATATACGGAAAATAGAAAAATGGTATTACGAAGGAAACGTTATAGAAATTGTTAATTCATTTAAATACCTAGGTGTTTTATTTAGTGCTAATGGTCTTTGGAAAAATGCTAAGGACAAAAATTGTATACAAGCAAAAAAAGCTTTCTTTTCAATGAAATTCATAATCAATCGAAATTTTAATCATCTACCTGCCAACGAATGGAATCACATATTCGACTTAAAAATACTTCCGATTCTCACGTATGGATCAGAAATTTGGGGCTTTAAAGACATTAAAATGATTGAACGTGTCCATAGCCAGTTTTGTAGATACGTTTTAAGTGTAGGGAATAACGCGCCCAACATATCGATTCTATCAGAAATGGGACGGTTTTCCATAGCTATTACATATCTACTTAATATAATTCGATTTTGAATATACATTATCCACACTGATCAGAGCAGCTACTTAGTGAAATGTTATGATTTACAGATTAGAAAAATAGAACGAAATGAGAATTGTTGGGCTATGCAAATTAGAAATTTATTTTTTTCTATGGCTTTGGTTATGTGTGGATTGCACAAAATGTAGATGATCAGAGAAGTTTCATTAATGATTTTAAGTTACGTCTTAAGGACATTGAACGGCAACATTTTCTTGAGAATGTAAAATCATTTTCAAGACTTAAATATTATTGTGTATTCAAAAGTGACATT
>NW_022747557.1:0-640 GCF_011630105.1 Anneissia japonica | reverse complement strand
TTTTCTTTTTTTTTTTTTCTTTTTTGAAACGGGGTCATCCCCCATCAAAATTTTGATTGAGCGTTTCCGACATTTAATTGTCCAATTGTAGCACAAACTTCAATAATCAGCTTACGGGTCCTGGAAAGTAAGTCTAGAATTATTTTTTAAATATTTATTTATTTAATTTTTTTGTCCAAGGGGGTGTGGTCAGGACCCTGACCCCTCCAGATCCACCAATGATCTCCCTCCCCAATTCACTCCTAGATATGACACTGGAAATCGAGTGTACTTGTTTTTACATTTGGCACCCAATGTCTGCAGGAATGATTTTATCGGTATACCTTAATTAAAAAACGGCGCTTTTGTAGGGGGGGGGGTATATTAAATCGCTTGCTAAATGCAGGGTGGCAGATATTGGCAGCTAAACTTGGCATTAACGTAAAGCTTAGGCTCTGCCAGAAATGTTTATATCAAAAGCATGACGAAAATCGCCGGAAATTCTAACTTTTAAGTTGGTTTTATGAAAAAAATGTTTTTAAGCGTTTTTGGCTCATATTTAGTGTCCTTTATTCTAAAAATATACCAATAATGTTAATTTTTATTTTACTATCTAATTTAGTTACCAATAGGTAAATACTGCAAGAAGTATCAAGTTGAC
>NW_022747556.1:0-1128 GCF_011630105.1 Anneissia japonica | reverse complement strand
AGAGGCGGAGCCCAGCTGGGGTCGAGGGGCGTGGCCCCAGGCGCTCCGACGATCTGAGCATTAAAGCTGTTTTAAAAGGATTTCAGAGAGTGTGTCTTGACAATAACGGTGGCATAAGCAAAAATATTTTTAGCTTCAATTAATTGAGCACCCGAACTATGTTGACCTAAACATTTCACTAATAAATTTTTAGTAACGCGTCAGTGAAATAAATATTCACATAAATATTTATTACACTCTCTAATGACTCAATTACTGGTACTGGTACTTGTAGCGTCTGATTTCAGACATTCGGCAGCCATTGACATTATGTTGGCGTTAAAAGACTGCATATTGTGATGAGGGACCTCTGTACAAACAATTACCAAACACAAAAAACTATTCTATTTAATGCTTATGGGTGAAACTTTCTTTGATAAATTGGCTTCTATTCAGTTGAATTTTTTTTACATGATTGTTTATATATATTTTTTAAATAAAACCAATTTCTTTTAATTATAAATACATTCCCCTGAATTCGTGATAATTCGTTATCACGCATAGATTTGTGCTAAATGCGTGAACAATTATGGATCACGCATGTGTTTCTGCAAATACACAAATCACTTTGAAATGCGAGACAGTTGGTAACTATGCTATAGATCGACTACAATGTACCTTAATATTTAATACATTTAAATCAAATTTAGATCAATCTTAATAATGTGACTTTAAAAAGCAGAGGGGAAAAAAAGAAGAAAAAGTAAATAAAGAAAATTGATCGCCCAAACGCATCAGAAGTTATTTTCGGGCGTCTAGAAAACAAAAATTTCTCGAAGATGGTGTTATCTTTTTCGGTCCCGGCCCCTCCCCCCTTCGGACATCTGTGGATTCGCCCCTGAATTGGCCTACATGCCAGCAACTAAAGAACATAGGCTATTTATAATGATGTAGCTGGGCATGTATTTTATGGTGATAATTACAAGATGAAAAATAGTTTGAAAGTTTAACATTGTTCTGTGTATATCATTTGAATTTCTTAAATTTCGAACGAATGACCGCTGATTTTCGTGTAATTATGTACACACTTTTGTCTTCTAATCGGATTAAAATCTGGCCGAATTTTGGCCGATATCGAAAACAAGTTTG
>NW_022747555.1:0-1875 GCF_011630105.1 Anneissia japonica | reverse complement strand
TTAACTAAAGAACATGAAAATATTGTAAGATTACCTATACGACAAAGGTATAACTTGGGAATTCCTCTTCATGCCTATTTTAAACAACAGAGCTGTGGTGTTGTCTGGGCCTGTTGAGACAAACTAAACCCATGTACACTTGGCGAGCCAACCAATTAGCGTTTGTGTACGTGAAACAGCAAAACCATGTGCATTGCACTGGGCGAGCCAACCAATTAGCGTTCGTGTACGAAACTATGCCTACTCAGCTTCGTGTAGAAAATTAGACCAGACAAGTTTTTACATGGTTTGCCACACGAAGCTAAGGAGGAAAGCAATTATTGTGAGCACCATCGGTAGTTGTTCATTTCACTCAGTTCACATGGTTTTAGATTATAACAACCCGGTATTAGACTCAATCAACGTTGCTGTTTAATGAAAATACGTTGCATTATGGTTTGTTTATTGTTATAGTTTTTTTGTTATAGTCTTTTTACTTATGGTTACTCTGAAAAGGGCCGTTTGTTTTGAATATTTTCGGAGTTTTTGATGACGTCATCGTCGATATGAGGCGTACGTAAAACCGAGGGTTCGTATAACTGGGGTACGTAAAAACGAGGTTCTACTGTATATGATCATAGCATGGATGACAACCTGTGGTCACACCTTCTGAGATCACATTATAAACTTTAACTTTAATCATTTGAACTTACACCTTTAAATCGGCTTCATCAGGTGCATATTTTAATAATCTCAAATGAAAGATTGATATGAACAGTAACAAGAACCATGTGGAATCCATGAGAAAGATCATCCTATACAATTTTTGGAATATAATATTATAGAATAAAAATCTTTCTTTATTCTGGATACTCAGTCAGTATTGTTACACTGTTCTTCCCTGAGGTATGATGACTCAGAGAGTCTGAGAGTCTGAGAGAGAGGTCTGAGAAATGTTTATTTTTCACACAAAATCAAATACCGGTAGTCAATACATGAAAGAACATATAATGGAAAAAAGGCCCACCACAAACAAGCTCCAATACAAGCTTTTGAACTGTGGCGCCCTTAAATTAAAAATTAATAATCTTACTCAATTATAAATATTAATGATATAGTTAATAATTTAAAAAAATTCTACTACATAACAAATTAGTTAACAATTTAGTCACAATTGTACAGTAGATGCACGCGCACATAGGCCTATACATAAACTCACACATATACACGCGCACAACACGCATGCACGTAATCACAAAATATGATGTATGGAACTATATAATAATAATAACATGAAAAATGTTCATGCTCAATACTCTTACACTAAAGTGTCATAGTCATGGTTTAACATGGATTTCACACTATGTGTTAAAAATATAATAAATATTAGGCAATTCTAACCCATAATTGCTAGGTTGGTTATTTAAATGTGTCTGTGCCTGATGCTCTATGTTATCGACACAACATTTCTTCGGTAAACTTTAGAAGGCCGACTTCTGTAATTCATAACTGAACATTAAAGTCTCATTCACACTGAATCTGAATATTTCGATCAGAAGCCTACCAAAGCAATCAGAAAAATGAATCAGTGTGTACGAAAACCGATGCTAGCATTCAGAGCATCTGAAACATAGTCCGAATTTTGGTTTGGATCCTATGTGAATGCAGTTTTATGTTCCCTTAACTTTTAAAAAATTTCGAATTTAAATGTTTCTCCCCCCCCCCCTTTTTTAAAGCATTTCCTTGTTTTTAATATAAGGAAACATTACCTTTAAATTGAATTCTGCATTAAATAACTGTTTGAATTTGTCTTCTCCACAGCTAATTATATAAATTCAGAAATCTGTCAGCTAAACATAGTATGGCTATAAGCTTGTTTGTAATGCTAACAAAAGT
>NW_022747554.1:0-950 GCF_011630105.1 Anneissia japonica | reverse complement strand
CACCTGATATGTGTATGTGTTGGTTATTTACTCATTTGTATGACATAGCGCACCAAAACATAAATATGTTGTCTTATTTTTATGCTCTGCCAAAATATTCAAAAACAAAAACGTATTCTTGTATCTTCCTCCCTTGTACAATACAATCGAAATTTCTATGAAACCATCCGTATTTGAATTGCGTGCCAAACAAAGTGAATTGTACCAGGTCATTAAAACTACGTCAGCATTATCCTTCTTGCAATCAATTTCGTAAGTTCTAGACCTATAACTAAACCGAGAATAACCATGTGATTTGGTTCTTTTCCTCTTATAAAAGTTCCAAAACAAAGGTTACACATTTTAGGTCTACAAATGTTCACTATATTGACATGACTTTCGCAAATAAATACTTGAAAACACATGACAGCCAGATCCACAAACACTCATAGCGTATCATACTGCTCATATTCATCGATTTAATTTTTTTTTATCTCTTTGGCAAATAAGAGGCCTACAGTTTACAGGTGCAAGATACAGTCTCCGGATGTTGAGAGACCGAGTATTGTTGTGTCACATAGAAATGCATACCAATGTAACAGAGAAAAATATGTTATGGGGACACCTTCAGGACCCAAAGTGTCCCCTTAATAGGGGTTCAATTGTATTGACTTGACCATTTTTCACACTCAGAAAGTGTTCCCGTCCCTTCAATGTCCCAAAGGAGGAGTTCTACTGTATTGCAAAGGTCGTGATGAACTCTAATTCTTTTTTAAGATCACATTTTCCTTAGTTACTTTATTTATGAGAGACTAGTATGTTACTCGTGAGTGTAATAAGCAAAATAATACAAAGGCTACGGTTGGGGCAACTGATTTTTCACAGTCGCAAATACATCTTTAACGTTGTTACTGATGAAAAAAACTACTGTTTTCTGAAAGTTTTAGTTCTCGATTGAGCATTTACTTAAC
>NW_022747553.1:0-1570 GCF_011630105.1 Anneissia japonica | reverse complement strand
GACCATTATTAAGTCTTAGTGATTAGTGGTTACCGAGATGAATACCTGATATCATAATATAGGCATAGTTGGCCATTTAAAAAAAAAATTCCCCTCACAGGTTTACTTCCCATTAGGACATGTGCAGATGTGCAGACAACTGATTTTAGTTCCTCGCATGTTTTTCTGCCAATGGTATTGTAGCATTGTAATATTCTACATTAACTGGCGACAGTAGTTGCATTAGCTGTGAGGCAATTTTCGTTACTACATTAGCTGTTGAGCGTTCTACCTTAGCTGGGGTTGATTTTCTTTTTACCACATTAGCTGTTGTTTTCTATATTAGCGGTTGTAACAGGGGCGCTTATATATTCGAGAGGGGCACTTATTCAAAAGGGGCGCGTATTCGCGCAAGTACGGTGCATGCGATATCAGCACTGTTGTGTTACAATATTTATTGTTATTTTGATTTATTTTTATATAACACTGCGGGTTTAATAAATATATGGTTTAAAATACAGGCGCCACATTTTGATACTCTGTTACTAGATAACATATTTTTTTAATGTTATTTCAATTGGGTTCCAATGAGTATAGCAAATTCTTCTACGAAGTCCCTATAAATGATGAAATGTTTCTGGGTGGGGACTTCCTCCACCTAACAAAGCAATAGCTGATTTTGGGAATCGGATTCAGTGCAAGACACCCAACTACATTACTGGAGTATTGTAATACATCCTGTAATATTGCTTTAGGCGAGGATTAAAAAAAAAACCCTACCAGGGGTTGCTCCAAGTGAGGGAAGAGGGCGGTGGGGCAGGGTACCGCCGAGGAGTAAAAACACTATGTATTTTCTATATATTAACGGACCTAAAAAATCGGTTATAAGCCTTTGAAACCCATAAATTGAGAAAAATGTTATCCTTGTTTTTGAATGCAACTATCCTCTGTGGTGTTACTACATTGGCGTTATTTGCTGCTCTATACAATTATTTGCTTTTGTCTATGGGTAGAAGCGTTCAGGGCGAATTTTAGTCTGGACGAGAGCCTATGGGACACAAGTTCGCAACAATTTTTTCCGGGGTAAACAATTATTAAATATGTCTATGTATTCATTAAAAAAAATAAAGTAACTAAGTTTATACAATCGAGCATGTACCTTATGTTCAACTTAACTTCACAGCTTAATTATCTAGCATAAACAATCAATAAAAAATATGTAAAAGCTAATTTACGTTGAAAAAATCACAAGTCACTTTACAGCGAGCATGATGGGAAGGTTAGATAAAACTTACTTTCCTTTACAGCAACAGTAATTAGGCTAACTATAATAAGGCGGGAATAGGTCGGGTGAACAATAATAAGGCGGGAATAGATTGGTGTTCATATTACGTCCGCATAAGCAGTATAAGATGAAAACTGTATTGACATCAGGAAGTTCGTTGGTGGAGTTATTCGAAGCTTTTGGTTATGAGACCTTGTCTCTAGCTGTGCTCAACTGTTAGTTTGCCTACATGTTTTGTAAGGCTATTCATTGGTTTTACCTTGAATTTGCGTGTAGTGCTTGATGCACAGTATTTGGAATCACCGT
>NW_022747552.1:0-1153 GCF_011630105.1 Anneissia japonica | reverse complement strand
TATATATTGGCCTGCAGATGTTCATGCATTATATGCTGATATAAGGCTCCTGCAGTTGGTGGCAGATTATCTACACCTTGATTGTTTGGCAGAGTTTTGAATCTTTTCCATCGTAAAATTGAGGCATTTTAGCAGATACTTTCTTCATTCAGAGAAGACTACACAAAAACTCCTTGCATCCCATTCTCACATTAAATGATCCCAAGCTTGGCCAAAGCATGTAAACATGAGGTAGTGATTTCATAAACATCTTAAAGCGCTGTTTTTTTCCAACACCATTTATATGTCCTGTAATAATCAGGCTCGTATCCAGGGGGGTTTTATGGTTCGGGAGAACCCTCCTTTTCTAGCAATCCTCCCTCATTTCTGCCGAACCCCCCTCTTCATATTTCCCAAATAAGTCCTCCAACCCACCTGGTGCACTGCAGACCCACCCAGACAAAGACCTTTCTGCTTTTATAGCATTATTTAGACCCATAAAGCACAAAAATCCCAATCCCCTTGCTTTGGGGGTTTCGCCGACCCCACCGGGGCTTCGACCATGGACCTCACGCCCAGAAAACCCCCCTTGAAAGACCCTGGCTACGGGCATGAAAATTTTTATCACAACCGGTGATAGCATGGAAGCCTGGTAGTGTCACTGCTCTTTCTGGTCCAAGATGATCGTATATTGGCTGAAGAGCCACTCTTCTTCTGGTTTCAGCGGTACCTCTCACAATTCACACAGCAAGATATCAAAACAAACACTCCAGAGCATCCTCCAACAACAGCTGTAAGCACACAAGAAGAAGCTGATACTCTAATGATTCCCCATGGCATAGAAGTGGCCTCTGAATCTGGAAATGATACAGACTGGTTTGTATTGACCTTCAAAAGACTTCCACAGCTTGGCATGAATACTGGAATTTGTGTAGTCTTCTCGTAACGAAGAAAGTATCTGCTAAAGATGCCTCAACTTTACGATGGAAAAGATTCAAAACTCCGACCAAACAATCAAGGTGTAGATAAGCTGCCACCAACTGCAGGAGCCTTACATCAGCATATATTGCGTGTACATCTGCAGGCCAATATATGGAGCCAGGATACTATTATTCATCCAGAAATCCCTGATCCATGCAAACTGGGCTGGGTTATGGAAGATGGTGAATTGAGA
>NW_022747551.1:0-538 GCF_011630105.1 Anneissia japonica | reverse complement strand
ATTTATTAATCAATCAGCCGAGTGATTCGAGCGGCCCTAACGGCAGCCCATACAAAAAAGATCTATTAATCAATCAGCCGAGTGATTCGAGCGGCCCTAACGGCAGCCCATACAAAAAAGATCTATTAATCAATCAGTCGAGCGATTCAAGCAGCCCTAACGGCAGCCCATACAAAAAAGATCTATTAATTAATCAATCAGCAGGACTACTAGAGCTCCTCATTGAAGCTAAAAAACACAGGACACTGTTTTCTACAACAAAATGTGAAAGTTTGCTCCTTACATCAGCCTTGAGCCTGGGAGCTATGATATGTTGCAATGCCTGCGCCACTACGGCATGCTCTGTACGTGCAGCTGCTGTCATTGGGTTCGGCATGCCCTGCTTACGTGGGCCTAGACTCATAGTTAAGCTGTCTTTCTGGCTCTTGATTGTAACGTTCGACGCTGATTTATTACACAAGAAAAAAAAAAATATATAAATCAATATTATAATGATGATAAATTTAGAGATGTTAAAGGGTTAATGATTACTGAAGCA
>NW_022747550.1:0-1016 GCF_011630105.1 Anneissia japonica | reverse complement strand
TCTCAACTTTTTAATACTTTTTCAACTTTAGCACAATTTTCTTCACTTTTTACATCTATTATCACCATCGTCATCATTATCATCGTCATCATTTATTATTATTATTAATACTAGTAGTACTAAAACAAAACTTTATAGAACTTGCAAAAGGATGAAAACTAAACTGAACCATACAATATCACATTTCTGTATCTAAAAAGACCTGGCCGGTGATTTACGGATTTAAGATTTTTTTTAATCACGCTTAGGCCTATGTGTTATTATAGTCGGCCTATATAACGTGTGCTGATGCATATTTACATAGTTTAGAAGTATTCATTTTGAGCTATCCCTGTGGAAAGAATTTGTATTGACAGCAAGAACAAGCTTTAAAATTTTAAGACTGCGTACAAGGGGAGGTGGGGGGAGCCGTGGCCCTGTATACGTCCCTGGTTTCATTCAAGTTTTTGGGTTTGTTTGATTAGGCAAAAAAATGTTGTGATTTGTAATTCTATTACCATGGAATTGCCTATCTTATACCAATATTATAAACGTTAACTTTTTTTTTTGTTTTCTTATTATGATCTTTAATTTCATACAGGATACGATCTGAATTGAAAAATAATGTAAGGATTGATATGGAGTCTACATTTGCAGTAGAAAATGAAGGAGTCATTGATAATGATGTCATCAATAATCTACAAAAACAGCTGCAGGCAGTACAAAAGGTTAGAGTTTAATCATATCTATATCAGTGTGATTAGCCATTAGTTAGTCACTTAGATAAGAGACTACCATCCATGTGATGGATCTTTACTTCAGTACAGATTACAGTGCTGTATTGCATAAGAGCGTTGTTTGTGACTACCCAGCAACCATAAAGAGGTGCTTACAGTGCTGTATTGCATGAGCTTGGTTTGTGACTACCTAGCAACCATAAAGAGGTGCTTACAGTGCTGTATTGCATGAGCTTGGTTTGTGACTACCCAGCAACCATAAAGAGGTGCTTACAGTGCTGTATTGCATGAGCATGGTTT
>NW_022747549.1:0-886 GCF_011630105.1 Anneissia japonica | reverse complement strand
CATCATTATAATCATTTACACACCTTAAAGGTCAATGTCCAAGAAGTGAAGGTGCGAGTTTTGTGGTGTTTGAATCATCGTGGTTATTAATTGTGATTTATGAGATAGGGATGTGTAGGTGACAGTAGGTATGTAGAAGGGTGCAGTTTCTGAGAAAGGAAGTAAAACCATGAAAAAGTGTGAATGACTTAGGACTTGTTAAATAACGATGTTTGAGAGATGATGAGTTAGTTGTCGAGATGTGATCAATAGAGAAAGACAATTTGTGGGAAAGCCTGTGTGGAGCGTGATGGTGTTGGACTTTGAACAATTTTTGTTTTGAACATTTGTACTTAGTTTAAACAACCTGATTTGAACAATTCATTCTTCTTATACTTTGGATCTGAATATTTAATGTGAGCGACGGTAGCTAAACCACAGAAAGTATTGCCATGTATTTTGTACCGAATTATTTCATTTATATTATTCATATTTATATAATAAGCACTAAGTTAGTTTAAATTTGTAAAAACTGTTGTCGGTCTCACTCTTTCTGTTATCTCATCTTCACATGTCGTAACAGAAAATGTGGGGGGGGGGGTCATCCGGGAAGTGACTAAATTAAAATTTCATATTTTCTTTACTTTGATAAAATTTCTCTTTTAGTTTTCCAATTTTTTTCGAATTTTTTTCTTACCTTGTACTTTGTGAAACCAACGACAGTTAAAATGGTTTTCAAACCTGAAAAGTTTATTGCTGAACCTAACCAGGAGGTATTTAATAGTTTGAAAAAGGATGATTTACTAGAGCTAGCCAAATATTGTAATATGAGTGAAATACAATCTTCTACGAGAAAACAGGAAGTTAAAAACATTTTGGTAAATTTTTTTGTTGATGAGAATATTTT
>NW_022747548.1:0-713 GCF_011630105.1 Anneissia japonica | reverse complement strand
TGTGTCCTTGAGGTACCTGGGAAAGATATAAAATAAAATGATACCAAATTTGCAAAAAATAAACATGTTTACCTATCAGGTTGCCAAATTTGAGGTGGGTTGGTTGAACCTTCTCACACACAAAAATCAAACAGACTAGGGCAAATCACATACCAATATGTGATTTACCCATATATGAATATTGTATATTACTTTATGAGCCACTGGATTTTATGCTTACAGATACGGTATTCATTATTTTAATTTTAATTTAAAATGATATAATTTATGAATATTTTTTTTTCTTAAATGTTTTTTCAACCACCAATACAGGAATTTCTTTATTACAGGTTGATTTTTACCATCACCATAACAGAAAATACAGAAAGCAACATATGAAGAAACAACAAACAAATTTTAGAAGTATCATAATATGATAACCATCACCAAAGAAGCGAATTAATCCTAGGATGCTAAATCAAAATTCTCTTCTTTATATCACATTCTCAACATATAATCTTTTGAACATCACTAATCACTAAGTACTTGCAGTCCGTCAAATAATAAGTATTTTTTACGTTTCACAAGATGAAGACGAGAAGAGAAGGTGGTTTAAAATTCAAAACATGTACATTTTCCATTTTGTTGAGCGTGATTGAAAGCTGATGACACTTAACTCAACACCAGGCAGACATGACACTTACATATACATTTCCTTTCCCACCAAAAAAAAA
>NW_022747547.1:0-501 GCF_011630105.1 Anneissia japonica | reverse complement strand
TCAAAAAGATCTTTTAATCAATGAGCCGAGTAGTCATAGAGCTCCTCATCGGAGCTAAAAAGATGTACACATCACACAAGTCTGTAGGCCATGTACAGGCCCGTATCCAGCGGGGGGGGGGTTTATGGTTCGGGAGAACCCCTCTTTTCTAGCAAACCCCCTCTTTTCTGGCAAAACCCCCTCTTTAAATTTCCCAAATAAGTCCTCCAACCCAACTAATACACTGCAGACCCACCCAGACACAGATATTTTCAAACATATCTGCTTTTATAGCATTATTTAAACATGTAAAGCACAAAAATCCTCGCGCTTTGGGGGTTTCGCCGACCCCACCAGGGTATTGACTTGGACCTCACGCCCAGAAACCCCCCCGCCCCTTGGAAGAACCTGGCTACGGGCCTGATGTAGCATACCAGCAGTAAACAGTAAACCATTGTATTGGTTTATTTACAAATAACAACAATCACATTAGAGCTTATACAAAATATATGAAGAAATGAT
>NW_022747546.1:0-702 GCF_011630105.1 Anneissia japonica | reverse complement strand
CAGGGATTTGTTCTGACAAGAATGTTTCACACAAAGCCATGACATCTATATTGTTATTTAACATCATATATTTAAATTCATCAAAGTTATGAGGGAGACTGCATATGTTTAGGTTTGCTATAACTATACCATTTTGATTTAGTGCTCTAAATGAGTTTCTATCAATTAACCTAGGAACACTTGTAATCCCAGTATTTGGTGAATTTACTGAACTTAGCAAGCCTGTATTTCCAGGATTTGATACATTAGAATTTCCAAAATGGAATGATTCCAAATTACCAGAATTATTATTTTCGTGAAGTAATTGTGAACTACAATAATTTGTAATTTTAGAACTTAGAAACTTATTTGATTCATCATGAGTCATGTCAACATCATAATTATTAGTATTGTTTATTTCTGCAATGCTAGGTGCCTTATTAGTAAACTGTTTATCACAATCATCTATGTTTTTTCCTGGTACATATGCAAGGTAGGGTGAGCTCTATCAATAGCTATCCTTAAATTTACAACAAGCCTACCTAGACCTCTATTGTTTAGGTGGACTTTGTCCCAATAAAGATCCTGTCTAATGTTACCGTTTGAGAGCACAAATGAAGACACATGGTCAACAAAAGAAACTCGCTCACTAGCCCGACACTTCCTTGCGAATATCCTGTTTAGTTGTGCTGATACTCTGTTTGCCCAGTTGTTACTTTCTAT
>NW_022747545.1:0-701 GCF_011630105.1 Anneissia japonica | reverse complement strand
ATAATGCAAGATTAATTAGTTATATTCCAAAATACAATATTAATGTTTCAGATTAATATAGGCCCCTATTTCGTTTTATCATTTGAAACAACGAATGTTCGTTATTATGTAATCATATTTTGATAATCAAACCAAGTGAAATGGAATTTACTATTTTGTGTGTGGTTAATCTATTGCTATATAGGCCTAGGCCTAGTTAAGATTCATATATTTCGTCGGAAATATACTGTACTGTACAGTATATTTGAAACTGTACGAATGTACATTATTATGCATTCATATATGTTAATAATCAAACAAAATTTTATATATTTTTTAATACAATAATGCTACCGTATAGTCGATATAATCATTGAAGAATAATGTTGATAATTTTAATATACTGCCAGTGTATTTTACTGCATTTATCTTAATATCATTGGAGCTTACAATATTATTGATGCTTTATGTTTCGTTGAATAAACACATTTTTAATTAATTTGAATGATGTAAATTGTAATAATTTTATTTTTATTAACTTTCAATTTATTTGATATTGTCTTTCCATATTGTAGATATTGTAGAAATCTTCAAATACTCTATACAGTATGAATAATATGACAATACAGTAATAATAATCTTTCTCCACAACCAAGCCCTTTAAGTTAACTGTAAACGCCCTTCATTGAAAAAATAACAATAGAATACACATTTCCGTGGTG
>NW_022747544.1:0-1610 GCF_011630105.1 Anneissia japonica | reverse complement strand
TCCATGAAATTACATTTTATGCACGCACCGACGTAGAAAGTGTATTCATAAGTTTTAAGTTAGGTCTAAAATTAGGCTACTCCATTGAAGACTTGTTTTTTTTTTTTGCATAGCATTTGTTAAATAATGAAATAATAATTAATTAAAAAGTAAAATTAAAATAATAGGTTTTTGCTATAGTGTGATTTTGAAATAAAATGAAATGAAAATTTAAAAAAATATAAAGTTATAAGAATCAACATACATGTCTATCTTTCCTGTGATTGATTTTTGATTAACCATTCAATGTGACATAAATCAAAATAATTAAAAACTCAACAGTATATGTTATCACAGTACATCGCACAGCCGATTCAATTACAGTCCCTTTTTAATGAATACTTAACCAATAAAAAAAAAAGTATTGCATATATTTTGTCAACATTTTTGTCTTTGGCTGAGGTAGGTGGCATTTCTTACAGAAAGAGTTGGAATATGCAAGATCGCCAAGGACTACAATCACTTTATATTTTTTTAAATATATTATATCTCACCCTGACTCTGACGTTCGCTGGGGGGAACGATGTCATCATCTGGATCCCCATCTGGTTCCGCATTAGTTTTACATAATCGGAGTGAATATCTAACTATTATTTTTTTTTAATCACAGGCAGAACAAGAAGAGAGTCGATTGGATGACGAACTGAACACTTCTGTAACAGAATTTGAGAAATCAAAGGTATGTGCTATTTTTGTTTATATATTTTTCCTTTTTTTAAATTGTGAGTAGAGAAAACATTTCCAGCAATGACTACTATTTCTAATTTTTTAATTATTGTATTTATACTCTTACTTGGTGTGTACTTTCATTCTAAAAAATATATCGTCATTTTGTATCATTTATTTTGTCCTGAAGCATATGTGAGACATACAATCAAGTTTCAAACACTATTAAGCGGGGCACTCACTGCGCACAGCAGTGGTCGACCAACAAGATTTTATAGAGAACGCAATGAAATGACACATGCGCAGTGAATCATTTTTGATAATAATAATATAAGAATATATAAAGCGTCAATTAAACGGCCAAGGTGCATTATCAAAGACGCTGTACATGTTAATGATGGAAAAGGTGAGTTTTAAGTAATTTTTTAAAATGATTCGTTCAGACTGCCACTGACGATCAGCAGATGGTGTCGCGTTGTCTGACGCTCACAGAGTTTGATTCGTCGGCCGACGCTCGTACGACCATAGTACGATGCAGTGAGTGCCTATAACAGATAAAAAAAAACTGTAAAACATCTTAAAAAACGAACAGTATTGCTTTCAAGTGGAAAAATTCCTATAACATGGAACTCTATGGGTTCCAAAATTATAAAATAAAAGACGCATGGATGCATGATATAAATTTAGTAAATTTGAAATATGTAGGTAGATTTGTTAATTTATTTGTTTATTGGTTTATTCATTTAACAGTTTTTGTGTTGCATTTGATTATTGAAATGTTTTCTAATTTTTCTTATAATCTCTCCTTTCTCATAAAAGATGCAAAAAAGGTAAATTTTATATTTGTTTTAATTGTTCTGAATGCAAATATTTACACTGTATGCTAAAAGTAAACATTTATGCAT
>NW_022747543.1:0-1200 GCF_011630105.1 Anneissia japonica | reverse complement strand
GAATATTCTATACAAATGATATAACAAGTTCTCTATAATAAAACTATAAAATTTCTATATTTATTATATAAAAAATTATAGTCCTTACCTGTATTTTTTAAAAATGTATTATAACAATTTTATAGGGATTATCTCTATAACAACATATAAAATCTATATAGAGTATAACATATATGAAATTTCAATATAAATTTATTTATTTATAATATATTCTGTAGAACTGTATAATATTCTAAACAGTCATTTTAAAAACTGTAACTTTTAATAGTCTATAGAAAATATATATATAATATATAAAAACTCTATGGAAACGTTTATAATTTGTAAAATTGTTTCTCTATAGAAAGTATATATAAAATGAATACGAACGCTATGGAAGTGATTATCTGTAAATGAAATATTAACAATTATTTTGAAAATTATATCTATAAAAAAATTATGTATAGAATGTATACATAAAATCTATTTAAACTCTATGAAAAATTTCTGGAACCGCTAATACATTGGTAGCCTTATGGGAACTTTATGGGGGGAGGGGAGCGGGTCTGTAGTAACTAAACTTATCCCTCACTTATTCACTTAACAACAATGATTTAGGGTTGACAGCAAAATGTTATCAACAGCCTAACCTGTTTACTGTGATAGCCCACCTACCAACCATGTAATTAATGTTAGTGTCGAATTGCACAAATCTGATTGGTCAAAGCAACGTACTGTAACAAAGGAAGTAGAGTTTTTGTCACCGAAGAGCTTGACGATAACAGGACGATCTAGGTTCTCCACGTCGGGTAATCCAGCAATCTATTAAACGACACACTTGAGATATGAAGTTTTACTCAATCACATGAAAACTCGCATATCAAACAACTAAAAACATGAATGACAGAATGAAAAGCCATGGTAAATATAGGCCCAATGTCTTTAAACCATGTAATTATTACCCATACATAAAAATTCTATAGAACTTTATAGACCTTCTATAGAGACTAATCAATTTCTACAGAAATTAATATTTTCTATAAAATTGTTTTATAGAGGAACTAGTTTCTATAGAATTCTATAACATACTATATACATATATTTAATGTAATTTCTATGTTTTTAATTTTTTTTTTGTTTCATTCAATATTTTAGAGACACATTCGTGTCTGACCAGTATAGTCCTACCAACATGTTTTACATCTTGCATATTCTATAGAA
>NW_022747542.1:0-1580 GCF_011630105.1 Anneissia japonica | reverse complement strand
TAGTCCGTGTACTCGACGTCCGCGTACTCGAGATCGGTCGGCAGGTCGCGGACGCGAGTGTGTATTCGACATTAGACCGTGTACTCGACGTCCGTCTACTCGACGTCCGCGCACAGAAAAGTCCAGCTTTTCGAAAATTTTTCTAAGTCCAGCTTTTCGAAAATTTTTCTAAGTCCAGCTTTTTGAAAATTTGTCTAAGTCCAGAAAAGACGAAATTTTTTCGAAGTCCAGATTTTCGAAAATTTTTCTAAGTCCAGCTTTTCGAAAATTTTTCTAAGTCCTGAAATCTCGAAAAATTTTCTAAGTCCAGAAAAGTCGAAATTTTTTTCTAAGTCCAGATCTTCGAAAACCGTTCGGGTCGCATTGCCAACGAGAACATGTGTCGTACGTCGTTCTGTCGTTCGTTCGCAGTCTCGGTCGATCGATTTCTTTGCCGTCGTAGTCGGTCTCCGTCCGTGGTCGTTGTCGACGTGTACACCTGACTTAAGGTCTGTACCACGGCTCATTTATTTGGATGCAAGTAGGCACCCCTAATATATATTTATGTCATCATATCAAAATAAAATAGAAAAAGAGATAAAAAAAAAACACAATAAAAACTGAAGACAACAATATAAATCTTTTTTCTTTTTTTTATTTTTAATGGAAAGCGGAACCGGCGCCGACGATAGTTGCGGCAACCGGGCACCGTTTGCAAAAGGGAGTCACAGGAGACATAAAAAAATAAGCAAAAAGAAAACAAAATATTTAGTTTCCTTCGTCTTTTATTTATTTAACATAGTACGTTGTCTTATTTATCTGCTAACTAAACTTTTACACTTCTCTAATACAAAAGAATTGTCCGTTTTGGTCGATGCGACGTACGTCCAAACGATCGTTATCCATTCTCTTCATGTTGGGCTCGAACCTGGCCAATACCAAAACGTGCACCGGATCGATAAGATAATTTTCTCCTCTGTACTTTATCGAACGATCCTTCAGATCGTTAATCAACTTGGAATTGAAAAACGAAGAGCCGTTCAGTTGTTTGCGGGAAAGATCAAACACGACGATCCCAGTTTCATTGCGATGCTTGCGAAAGACTCGTGCGAAAAGCCGGTAACTTGAACTGTTATGTATACGGCCGTTCATGACTGGTCGTACGTACTGTGTGAAGAAAGTCTTCCCGGCTCCGCCATATTCATCCACAACCCAGTAAATTTTTCGGTCGTGCACAGGGCCGGCCAACACCTCTTTCAAGCTCTCCTGCCACGGCCTCAACGCACACCGTTCGTGTCCGTTTATCTGAATCTCCAATTCTCGACGGTTTCCAACAGTCCTCATCAAGTTCGAAATGGTTTCGGGGAGACAATCGAAAGCCTGAACGCTCTCACTTTTTTTCGTACCTTCGTTGTTCTCAAGATCTATCGTGATATTTTTCACGGTGAAACCGTCGAAAGAAAAGATGTGGGAATGTTGTCTAATTCGCTTCTCCTTTCGTTTAAGCAGCCTCTTCTGCCTCATTTTCTGGATACATTTTATTTTCTTATCTTCGCTTGCCTTCCTTCGTTTCACCTCTTTGTTACTCGTTGAGTCCTCAA
>NW_022747541.1:0-745 GCF_011630105.1 Anneissia japonica | reverse complement strand
CACTTTTTTTTAGTCTGCCTCTCGTATTAATACAAAGAAATTTCAATTTAAAGATTACATAAACAGTAGTAAGTATGGACGTTATAGGAGGTTATTAAATATGTAAAGTAAACAATGGGAATAATATGAAAACAATTGTTTATATTATATTAATAATAAATAAATACTTTAAATAATAAAAATAAATAAATAAATAAAATATTATTAATAGGAAAATATGAATTTGAGTTGGTGTGTGTGACGTATTGAAATTGAAAACAATAGAAAGGATGTGCGGCTTAAAACAGGTGTTATGTAGTTAATTAATTTTAGGAAGTGCGGTGTCGGTGTTTCAAAGGGATTAATTTAAATTAAATAATAGGTCTAAAACAATAGAAAGGATGTGCGGTTTAAAACAGGTGTTATGTAGTTAATTAATTTTAGGAAGTGCGGTGTCGGTGTGTCAAAGTGATTAATTTCAATTAAACAATAGGTATAAAACAATAGAAAGGATGTCCGGCTTAAAAAAGGTGTTATGTAGTTAATTAATTTTAGGAAGTGCGGTGTCGGTGTTTCAAAGGGATTAATTTCAATTAAACAATGGTATTAAACAATAGAAAGAATGTGTTGTGTCATTGATAGTATTAATTATTAGTTTGTATAGTAACGTGATATACGTGTGGTACGTCACGATAAGAAGAAATTCCATTGGATGAAAGATATTGGTCACTTACATCGCGGTGACTAGATAGTTTGAATAGCCCGG
>NW_022747540.1:0-714 GCF_011630105.1 Anneissia japonica | reverse complement strand
CTATTCCGTTGAATACTTCCTGCGGTCGGATCTGAACTAGCTCGGTTTCCTCTCGGGGGAACCGGGAAGTGCGACCCCGGTTCGCCGGGTAGCCAGGGCAAACGTCACCTCGGCGTCGTGGTCTGTCGTTGGGAGCCGGGCGAGGGGGGAGCACCGATGCAGCATTCGGTGCCTCTCGACTTGGGAAGGCGGTGTCTCGTTTGCGTTCGGGACTTTTCGAGATGGCGGTGTCTCGTTTGCGTTCGGGACTTTTCGAGATGGCGGTGTCTCGTTTGCGTTCGGGACTTTTCGAGAAGGCGGTGTCTTGTTTGCGTTCGGGACTTTTCGAGAAGGCGGTGTCTCGTTTGCGTTCGGGACTTTTCGAGAAGGCGGTGTCTCGTTTGCGTTCGGGACTTTTCGAGGAGGCGGTGTCTCGTTTGCGTTCGGGACTTTGATAAGACGGCGTCCTGTTGGCGTACAGGACTTTCGAGATGGAAGAGTCACGTTTGCGTACGGGACTTTCGATAAGACGGCGTCCTGTTTGCGTACAGGACTTTCGAGATGGAGGAGTCACGTTTGCGTACTGGACTTTCGATAAGACGGCATCCTGTTGGCGTATAGGACTTTCGATTAGGCGGGTTCCGTTTGCGTGCGGGGCAATTTCGACTTCGATGCCACCAATGGGTAACGGATTACTGCCGATTGTTAGACAGGTACTGCTATTCCGTTGAATAC
>NW_022747539.1:0-851 GCF_011630105.1 Anneissia japonica | reverse complement strand
GACGCACGCGTACGTGCACGATAAAAAGCGCGAACGAAAAATTGAGGTACATAACATTCAACCTTTACCTGAGGCTTATGCTCACCTAATATGATTTAGAAATGACGAGTGGTTAAGATTATATGGGGTCATCAACGTTTTAAAGAAAGAGAAATGAGGGGGTCAGAAAAATTTTTTTTTGACCATGATGACGTCATTAAAATATAAAAAGATGTCAAATATATGAAAGAGAATTGTCTCAGCTATAACATACTCAAAGTTGGAAGACGATCAACAAAGGATAAGCGAGATACGCTCAAATGCGTATTTTCAAAAATGACGTCATCGCTATAATTCACTTTCTTTGAATTCAGATGCCAAAATGATGACGTCACAATGTCCGATCAGCCATTATGAAGTCAAAAATTGTATCTACAACTCATGCGCTTTTAGAATATGTAATAAAAATTGGGGGTCACCTTTCAACCTAAGGAGCTATAACTGATTAAAAATAGGTCTGATTTTAGCATAATTTCACTGTATAGCGGCACAAATACGCACAAAGATACCTATGTTTGATGCGCATGTACGGCATTGCTATTGGCCAAAAGATGACAGAAAAGAATGCAAATTTGTGAAAACAATGTCAGGAACCCAAAATGTGTAAAATAACGTAATTTCTAGCTTTCGTACGTGCTGCGCACTTAAATGCGCGCGCGTAGTGGAAAATTTCAAAAAAAGTTGAAATGCTCAAAATGGCCAAAAACGTGCTCTAATTTAGTCAAAAAGTGATTTTGAGCATTTTAAAATTTTGACGCACGCGTGCGCGCGCGTTTATAAGCGCACGCGTCAAATTAGGGTACTGTACATTG
>NW_022747538.1:0-912 GCF_011630105.1 Anneissia japonica | reverse complement strand
AGTCAATCCGAGATGGCCCGAGTGAAGTTTCATGCAAATGTTTCGTACGGAAAAAAAAATCGCATAGCGGACGCCCTCCAGAACGGCCGCCAATGCGTGTATATGTATGGAACGCCGATGACGCATTCACAATGCAGTACATTGTAGTTAAATGGTTTGGAATAGGCCTAGGTCAAGTCGGTTTAGAATGGTGTAAGAATGGTGTAGGACCGGTTCGGCCGTGAACAAGTTCGGCCGAGATATATTTGTATGGAACACCAAGTAGGCGCAATGCTATTGCTGCTACAGACTTAGTATCCATTATTTCGTGTTTTATTGTTAGGTCTTTTTATGTTGCCAAATAATTAATGTGGCATTATTATGCTGCCATTAGTTTGCCAAAACAACAGTGGATTTTATTAGGTTTTGTGTAAGTCCCCTATAAGTTAATAATTAATGATTTAGATGGCATATATTTCGTTTTATCTATTTAAAACAAACGAATGTACATTATATGTGCAATCATATGTTATTATCGTGTTGTATTATCAGGTATTTTGCTGCTAATTAATTAATGTCGTTTTAACACAACTACTGGAGTAGGGAGTTACCAACGTTTTAACACAACTACTGGAGTAGGGAGTTACCAACTCACTCTGGCTAGACAATGAACATGCTTGCTTCATCAGATAAGACAAAAGATATCAATTAACGTCTCCGTGGTAACGTTAACTTTTAACCCTACTACTCTAGTATTGTTGCTTTTTGTTGAGTAACAAACGATTGAATCGATAGCATGAATCGTGTACATATTTTGAGTATAAATAATTAGGAAACGAATATCATATGTATGAACTTTAGAAACACTTCAGTGGAGGAAACCAATTTTCAACCTATTCTTACATAAATTATATATGTATACATATTTAAATA
>NW_022747537.1:0-950 GCF_011630105.1 Anneissia japonica | reverse complement strand
TATTTTAGCAAGTTCTCGTAATCTCGAAAGCTCCGATGAGCAATCAACATATTAATCAATCAGCTGACTGTTTCTAGAACTCCTCATGAGGGCAGTATAATAGAGGCAGGAGCAGAGCCGTAGATAGAGAGTTTGGCCAACTCTGTTTTACGGGATTCGATATACGCGCGTGTGATTGGGTGGATTGCAATCACATGACTTACACCGGCCATGTTGTCCCAAAACAAAACATTAAAGCTATACGCGCGCATGCGCCTGGGCTGTTTGGTAACGACATGGCATCCATGCGCCATGTTGGCCAAACTCTAACTATGGCTCTGGGCAGGAGATGTAAAAATATCTTTTAATAAACTATTAATCAATCAGCCTCATGGGGGGCAGTAATATAATAATAATAATAATAATAATAATAATAATACCTTAATTAACTAAACTAACTTAATTACACTAAACAAACTCGAACAAAACAAAAATACAGTACCGTAGTTTATGTAAGAAACTACCATGAAGGTGTTAACAGTTACGTGTTATTACAATGTCGCAATATACTTTTTAAATAAGAACAATTTCTTAACATTTTTAACATCATTGCTAATTTCATTCCAAAGTTAGGCACCTCTATATGACAAACTTCTCTTTTTGTAGTCAGTTTTTTGGATTTGGCAATATTAATTCTGGTTTAGTTCTTATATTATAGTAATTATCTTTAGAGACAAATCTGTTAGATAAATAATGAGTTACAAGGTTATTCATAATCTTAAACATAGTACAACCTTTGGTCTAAATTCATCCATTTATATATATAATAGATGCAGTAGATCTAAATAAACAGATCTATTAATCAATCAGCCGAGTGTTTCTAGAGCTCCTCATTGGAGCTAAAAATGGGTCAGGGACGTCTATTATGGATTTTGAAAAATCAGCTGTCCAGTGGCGGAGGATAAATTTTC
>NW_022747536.1:0-596 GCF_011630105.1 Anneissia japonica | reverse complement strand
GAAATCCATTATATAAGACCCTCAAAATGCTACTTTGTCGGAGCCTCCTGGGGCTTTTTTCAAACACCCCATCAGGTCTCTGGCCCTGGACCACCAAATTTCAAAAAGTTCACTTTTTAAATCTATTATTTCATTAAAATCTTCCCTGATATATAGAAATGCTATAGGCCTAGTATGCATTACATTTTTTGCCCGCTCTTCTAACCGTTGATTTTTAATAATGTGCTACGAAATCTGTTGGAAATTATCAGCTCTGGTGATTGCAGATTGATCCATGTCATCTGTAGACGTACAGATGTAAAGGACATAAAAAGTTACAACTTCACAGTGGCGGATTAGGGGGTGGGGGGAGAGCTCCCTAAAATTATAAAAGAAATGGCGAAAAAAGAAAAATCATAATTCAATTTTGTTTAAAAATGCCATTTCCGGCCATCTAAAGGTGCCATAATCATAAATTTTATTACCACCTCAGCCCCACCCTATTTCTCCTGCTTTATGCCCCTAAACAATACCCAAATGAATGAAAATTTATATAGAATATTACGAATTATAGGTTTCAGAAATCCATTTAAGGCCCTCAAAATGCTAATTTATCG
>NW_022747535.1:0-1381 GCF_011630105.1 Anneissia japonica | reverse complement strand
GGCTCCCACGGCTCCCCCCCCCCTGGATACGTCCCTGAAAGGTACACTGTTTGCCAAACAGAACTCCCAAATTGTGTGCTGTAGTTGACGACGGTATATTGATACCCTGTATGGATACCTCAACTGCGGGAATAGAAAGAATGCTTTTATTTTTTTTAAATAATTATAGTAAGAAATTTCTGCAGTCGTCCATTTGATAATGGAATTGAATTGAATGAAGAGTCGATGCAATGTCAGTAGAGTTATCACGATCAACATGTTTCCAGAGCTGTAAGGCTCCCCGACTCGATCGACCAAGCATCACCGAAAGCTGTCGACGATAGTGTGTGCGATTCTTATATGGAAACCAAGCTTAATTCTCAATCGACATGGTATACGGTATAGGAGTGATGTTTTGCTCTACCTGACGTATTATCGTATACACCTTTTTTTTGGAGTTTTGATTTCCTCAAATTAAAATACCACACTATATTCCACACACCTGCAAATAATTTCCATCCGAATCACTTGCGACTTTTTCGCAAGTATTTGGAAACGGTGCTAAATATTCGTTACGATAATACGTCAGGAGAGCAAAACATCACTCCTGTATTTCCTGACGCAAACGCACATCGTAATATTATACTATATAGTTATCATTTTGTGAGTAGTGTACAATCAACATGCTCTAAAACAAATCATTTCGTTTATATGCATGTACGTGTAGAAATAACCCAATACAAGTCATACGTATGACCTTTGTACGTCAATAGTTTTAAGAACTAGATTTCTTTTGCAAGAAGATGAAAGAAACTAAACAATTTAAAGGAAGGTACAGTATTAATGTTGAATCTCAAGAAACGCATGAATTGAAGCTAGCTGATGTTAGGCATGACCTGTGTTTAGGCTAAGCCTAGATGATGAAAGCATTTCCTAGTTTATTGTACCAGTGTGTATAAAATAAACCAAGGTCACGATTATTATACTTTATTGCTGTACTAAATGTTGTAATAATACGCCTAGGTTAAAGAATTTAGGCACAATTGACCCTTTTTGTATTTTGCATACCGGTACATTTTAATAAAGGTCGATTGACTTGACATATAAAGCATATTTTGTTTTATACACTAGTCAGATAATGATACACTTAGGAGCGTACCGGTACTCTTTTATAATTTGTTTTCATACACGAATCACCACTTCGTTATGTTTCTGGTGGTCACTTATATTTATTATGAATTATTAATCACTTTAATAATACTAAGTAAATAATAGAAATATGTTTTAGATTAAGACAATCAATTTTGCAGTGATAGGTATGTTGACAATAATCAAAAAACAAACATTTTCAAAAACAAAACGTAATGCGTTTATCAAGCGCAATGATGCCAAGGCATAAACT
>NW_022747534.1:0-1482 GCF_011630105.1 Anneissia japonica | reverse complement strand
ATTTTATTTTTTTTGCTTTTTATTTATTTTTTTTCTGTTTTAATAGTTAACCCCTCACAAACCTCCCCTGCTCACATCTACCAGCTCAAGTCCCCAATTTAGCCCCCTCCCCTCAGAAAATACATTATACAGCTGTCATATCCACTCCTATCTATTTAATGATAAGATTCATGGAAGAAACTGGTAATTTAAAAGCTACCATAAAGATGGAGTGACAGTGTGCCATATTTGCAAAAGAAAGAAAAGGATGTTAAGAACCGCAAATTCTAGTGATCAATTCAGGCATAATAGACAGCCTTGTCAACGTTTACACTTTATCAAAATTTCCGTTGATTGTATAAGCACCTGACTTTATTATGCTCCAAATAATTTTTGTTGTAAAAACGGAGCAATAACGTGCTGGGAAAATAGTTTTATGAGAAAACTAATTATGTGAAATGCAGATATAAACAATAGATTACATTGTGTTCAATTGGAATTGTGTCTAATAGTTAGGTGATCAAACTGACACTAGTTGTCTCTTCTGAATCATTTCAGCAGATGTTTCCGTCTGGGAAATTTTTTTATTGTTTCCTGAAACAACATCAACATACTTCCTTTTGAATATTATGATATGTACACTTGCAATATTAGTAAGTAATAAAATTTGAAGGTGGCCCAGTGCTTAGCCCAGTCAGCTAAACTGTTGGTAGCCACTGTGTGTTAGCTGAACTGTGGAGATCTTATTTCCAGTGGGGCAGTACAACCGGGAGACAATCCCCTGCTCATATCCTATTCCACCCTTAAAACTTCCATGTAAAATTGACAGTGCGCAGTGTATAGACCCCAATTCCACCAACCTTTTTAGCCCACGACCCAAATTATACCTCAGGCACTCAGACGCGACCCATCGAACCCGAAGTCAATAAATCACGTCGATCGTTTTATACGCTTGAGGGATAGTGGGAGCCAACCACTTGATTCTTTTGGCAAAATCCATTAAAAGATACTATTACCCACAAAATCAATTTAAAACGCTAAAAAATGAAAATTTTACTTTTAACCAAAGAGAGGTTAAAACGCTGCTGCAACGTTATGGAATACTCCCCCAGAGAGCTTGTGTTTGTCGCTCAAACCAATCCCAAGGTAAAAGACTTAAAACTATGCAAAACACCTGCCAAAGTTATACGAAAAACAGAAGAGATTCTAGTAGTCAAGCCTTGCACAGTCTTAGCTATAGATAATCTTGATAAGCATCTGTTTCAAAGTGAAGCCATCACTATGTTCAAAATTATCAATAATTTGGCACCAGCTTACCTAAATTGTAGATTCAATATTAAAGAAAGTTCTTATAACACCCGATCTAAAAACCAACTAATACCTAGAACCTAGAACAGATTATAAAAAAAACGTCTTTTCTACAGAGGTGCAAATTATGAAATGAACTAAGTGATGACCTCAAAACTTCAACTACTCTTTCTAACTTTAAATGTAAATTAAAAG
>NW_022747533.1:0-957 GCF_011630105.1 Anneissia japonica | reverse complement strand
GATAAACTTAAAATCTAAATCGTCTTGCGGTAATGCTGTAATTATATATAAATGAACTTGTATATAGTTTGCCTTCCTTTTGTATTTAGCTCTACCCCGGTATCGAGCACTCTACTCCAGACGAGATTGAAACTTTATACTTCACAATTATATATAGGCCTATGTATGAATACGTATCTGACTATATACAAACAAATAGATTAATAATAATAATAACAGTGCTCGGAGCAGGATGTTGTATTCGTATCAATCATAGCCCTAAAACGAAAAGTTTCTTTTAAGTTATAGTCTATGCTATAATGTAAAGAGCGTCTCTGGAGCGATTCGAATCTGAAACATCTCGCAATCAAGGCGAGTATTGTACGGAGAGACCGCAGAGACCTCCTTCAACTATTTTTTATATCCACACCTTATATTTTAATTATATATATATATATGTTTTTTATAAAGCCTATCATGTGTGCCGTACTATATATAGGCCTACCTATATATTATATATGTATATATAGGCCTATATATATTATATATTTATATATTTTTTTTATATATATATTTACTTTTTCATATATACAATATTTGCGATACGTTCCATAGTTCCATTATGTAATAGGCTTATATGTAACAGTATAACACACAAAACAAACCCAAAATAATAGTTGATTTTGCTAAAATGTATTACATACTAAAACGTCGTGATTGTTTGGATATAACACTGTATCAAGTCTATAGGCCTATATAAAGGTACTGTATATGTAAACAAAAAAAATCGTAGTACGGTCAACAAATTGGTAAAAGATTGAAACAGTGTTCAGTAAGTAGTTGATTTGCCTACCATAAAACGGTGAGCTTGTTGGGATGTAACCTTTTATCAAGTTTATTTATGGATATGGCCTATAAAATAACAAATGTTGTGGTAATAACAGTACTAAAATAAAAAAACAAATGATGTTAGTAATT
>NW_022747532.1:25380-34210 GCF_011630105.1 Anneissia japonica | reverse complement strand
TAATATCATTATGATTTACTAAAGTAAAATAGTAATACCCCAGCCCTAAACATATTTTCAAATTTCAATTTTAATCTTCATGATGTGATTCTGTGGGGGCAGGAAGAATCTTAAAAAAAAAGGGGTGTGGGGTGGGGCTGTTTTTATCCTTCAGAAAACAAGGTGCCGGCAGCTTACACGTTTTATATATTCAACATCATGTCTCCAGAATAAGGATCTGCTGGCATTGGTGGCGCTATTTTTAAATTGAGGTATTACTGTATTTCTTTTACATCCAACACCAAGTATCTCACAAATACGGGATGGAATGATGCTTTGTAGACTTCATGAGAAAAACCTGTGATTGAACCCAGGACCTTTGGGATTGGAAGGTATGAATCTTAACCACCAAAACAATTCAGAGACAAATTAGTTGCACTATGTGGGTTTAGTACTAAAATTACCATTAGAAGTTCTATTGTAATTTTCATATTCTCAATTTCCACAGTGTATGAATCATGGATAGCGGCACACGTTAAAAGCTTATGAAAATATAACTGTAATTATTCCTGCTGTCGCTCGATGGCTTGAAAATTAAAAGTAGCCAGCAAAAAACTAGAAATAAACTCCAAGCTTATGAATAAATATTGTGGTTGATTTTTATATGACAGCTTACCCTGCAATTCTTGTGGGATAATCTGACTCATAAGATGTTTGACACTCCAACTGAAATTCAACGAAAATCTATTGACATTAATCACAATCATAATCATAATATTTAAGTTAGTAGAATATATCACCTATTTTTTGATAACCTAAAAATTCACAATGAATACTAAATTACAACTGAAGGATATTTATCCCAAGAAAATATGAATTAGCAAGAAAACTATTTGAGAAACTTTTGTAAACCAAATTTTTTTTAATGCATACAAAGAATGCAATGATACCTATAGCACTTATTCCATTAAGTAAATAATATATCTATTCAAAATTACCTGATGCCAATTAATTTTAACATCTGAATGGCAATTCAATTTTAAGATCTTATACTTTTCTTTTCGAATGACTAATTGATATGTATAATTTTGTTTTATTTTACAGTGTGTTTTATTTAATTGTATCTCATTTAATAGGTCTACAGTATATTATTTAGCTAAGGCATCCAATTATTACACTTCTATAAGTTAACAATAAAAATCATCATAGTCATATACTATACTGCATTTACAGGTCTTTAATTTATCTGTGTTTACCTTTATTTACAATTTGATTTAATTTCTTTTAATTTTTTTTTCTGGATGCACCAGCAGGTATCTGATGTGTGCCACTGATATAAAAGTGAATCCTATAAATATTGTATTGTATTTGTAGTGAATGTATTTAACTTATATAAAAAATATTTTTTTTATTTTTTAATAATGCTTCTTTAGAATTATGAGTCACAATAAACTTCGTAAAATTTTACAAAGAATGTAGAAGTACCGGTAAGTAAATAATCAAATAGTGGGCAAATGGTAAAGCTGTGGTTTCCAATCAAAAGAATATGAGTTTGTGTCTATTGATGATCAGTTGTGTCTTTGAGAAGTACTACAATCACGTTATGTTTCCCTGCTGAATTGACCTTTATGGGTTTGTGTGTATTGATGATCAGTTGTGTCTTTGAGAAGTACTACAATCACGTTATGTTTCCCTGCTGAATTGACCTTTATGGGTTTGTGTCTATTGATGATCAGTTGTGTCTTTGAGAAGTACTACAATCACGTTATGTTTCCCTGCTGAATTGACCTTTATGGGTTTGTGTCTATTGATGATCAGTTGTGTTTTTGAGAAGTACTACAATCATGTTATGTTTCCCTGCTAAATTGACCTTTCCGGAGTGTCAATTAAACTTAACAACTCACTATAAGAACAACGCTAGGAATACGCGCGCGTCTTACAAACATACGTGTTGTCCCACAAATGCACGTGTTCACGTATGTTTTAACACTGCCATCTTGTGGGACCTTAGCAACAAAATCAAAGGGGCGGAGCTTAGCGGAAAGGTTCATTTAGCCTTAAATCCAGCTGTTCAATTTTTTCCATTTGTGGTTTTCTAAAGTTTAAGACAGATGCAATATCTGCAATAAACACTCTCTTCTTTTGATCTTTATGATGTTGGATTGCTGGAACTGGTTTTGTCCATTATTCTATTGTGATTTTATTTTAACATACATTATACCAAATTTATTTAAATATTTTTTTATTGTTTAATTTCTTATTCAATTTTCGATTACAGTTTGCAATCACAATTCAAGACCACCTTTGGGACCTGAAAATTTGGGGTGGTCTCAGGGTTGGTCTCCAATTAGAGGGCTAGCTTTGTGTTTAAAAGGTTAAGGATTGTTATTTGGGCCTTTGGAAAAGTGGTCTCGAATTAGAGGGGTCTCAAATTGGAGGGTGCACTTTGCTTTTTAATTTAGCATTTTTATCATTATTTTTATTTTATTTAATTATTTCAATTGTTGATTAATAATTAATTGTCTTTATACATATTTTTATTCTGCTTTTTATGTAATGTTTTTAATTTAATTGTGTATTGTATTTTTACATATTTTGTATGTGCCTTTAAAATGTTCTAATTGTTTTGGTTGATTGATCATTATTTTTTGGTTGTTGTTTTATATATTTGTAAACACCAATTAAACTGTTTTTTTACAGAAATTTGAGATAACTAAACACTACTTTTATCTAGCTAATTGCATATTTTGCCACTTTACCTAAATTATTGGAGTTCCTAGTTTTGCTTTGAAATTTGCATATATTTGTACATTTGGCTACACTGTTTTCCTTGCTTCCCTTCCTGTCACTAATCCTGATTTCAGTTAAAAATAAAAGTTTATGTATTTCCAGTAGAGTGTGGTTGAATGTGAAAAGCTTAAAAGAAAAGCTTGACTTGGATTTATATTAAGCTATGACAAAAAAATACACTACAGTACCTGAACTTTACAAAAGTTCAAATTCACTGCATGGCCGGCTGACTTCATGTCACGCTTGATTGCTCTCACAAAGAAACTAGCCTATAAGGTCACATGACTAACGATAATCTCTGGAAAAACCCACTTCTATTTTCGTAGAGTCTGCACATCTACAGATTAACAGAGAATCAAAGGTAAATATTTTATTAATTTTTGTTGTTCGATTCAATAGATTCAATAAATAACTTAATGATTCAGATAAATTTGAAAATACTGCTAATCAAAATATAATTGTATCTGAGAGAAAATCCCTGCATATGAAAATATTCAGATTTGAAATATATTGCTAGAGCTATATCATAAAGCCTACTATATTAATTATTTTGTTTGATATTCATATTAAATATAAGTACATACATGCTATAAAATCAAGTATAAATCAAATACTTAAGTCTAGCCCCTGCAAAATAACTATATATTTAGAAAAAATAAATACAATGCAACATCCAAATGGTTTCACCTACCAAACCTAAATTTACATGAAGGTCATTCCGTGTCAAATCAACCAAATTTCAAAAAAGTTCCAGTATGACCCTCTCAGGCTCCATAAAAATGATCCACTATGTGAAAAACCAACACTTATAAAAAATTAGTGTTATAGGTTTTGTAGTTTCTGAGATATTGACTCCTCAAAAAAGGGGCATGGCCCTTCAAAATGCACAAACACAATTTCCTCCAACTTTGGAAGCTATTAACTCTGGATTGGTAATAGCTATCAAAGTCAAACTTGGTATTCAAACTTATATTCCATTATATTACACAAATATGGCATCAGATTAACTGTTATCCCTTCTTTTTTTAAGTTATCTGCACTCAAAATAGCCACTTTGTTTAACAACGCAATTTTTTTGTGATTTTCAATGTCACCTTGTATCCATATGAGTGAGTGTATACATCTTAAATTACAGATATATTATCTATGGGTAGTTGTCTCTAGCCACAAGCAAGCACAGGTTGATCAAATGAATTAAAATGGAATGGCATCCATTCAAAGTTGGGACCAGCCCTAAAAAAGTGAAAAAAGCTTATGTTTCCCATTAACGGTTCGTCATGTGGACATTTAAAATCTTTCTTAAAATTACACCAGTAAACCAGATATATTATATCTACTTATACACCAAATTTCAGCTTTGGTACTCAGCTCCTTCATGGTTAGATACTATGTTGAAAACTACACATATATTTTTAACATAATCGGAAATAACCAAATTTTTTAAGAGTTGGGTAATTCCATGCCATGGGATCATAGATTTTTAAAATGTTTTATACTGATAGTTTCATGTAAATTGAAATACCTGAAATTTTTAAACTCCAATTCCTGTTTGTTTTCCCGTAGTGGCAGTTTGATGTAAAAGGGGGGGCGTGGCACAAATTAGTGGACTGTGAAATTAACTTTGATTTTCGTATGCTAATATCTTTGGAAGTGCAGCGCCTATAACCTTCAGATTTTGTGGTGTAGGACATCTATTACTGCTGATTCCAAATCAGCAATCAGAAAAGTTAGCAGTGGTCGCTATAGGATATACCTCCTGGGGGGATAAACTGCCTGACAGGAGGAGGGGCCTTGAGCTCCTCAACCCAAGAGGAGAGTTTGGGAGGTGTCCTCCCTTTCAAATGAGTTTTTTATTAATTTTTAAATAGGGACATTTGGATGGTCAGAAATGGCACTTTCAGAAATGTGACAGACAATCGTTTCCTTGGGTAGTAGGCCTTTTTGTGTATTTTTCAGTCTTGCCTGGGGGCGGGGGTGGGGCTTGACCTGTCTGGTCGGAGCTTTTAATTCCCCTTACCTCCCCCCAGTTCACCACTAGAGAGGAGTTTGTAAAGCAAATAGCATCTAATGACAGATTACTCAAAGTGGTGCAAAAGTTTATATTAAAATTACCATAAATAATAACAATAATATTTAGACAGGTCTAAATGTGGTCTCTATGCACTCAAAAATAGTTATGTAGAGAACCAAAAAAAAAGACTGAATAAAATGCAAAGTAAAAACACAAAAAAACACCAAGCTAGCAACCAAACAATATAGTATGGCTATGGGGTTACATTATCAATGCCAACCAAGCAACTGTCTTGCTTCCTCCTAGTTAAGTCCAATAACATGTCGAGAAAGATGAGAGAGTTGGAGGAATAATTCGATCAATCGATTGTAAACTTTTTCTAAGGGGATCAAGTGAGAATCTAATTTCTAGGTAACTATTTTTGTGTAGCCAATATATTCCTTGCATAAGTCCTACTGTTTATTCTACCTCTGCATGCCACTTAAATCTTCACTATAAATACAAAATTATCATTGGCCACTACTCCCTAAAACTGGGCTTACATCGCCCTTGCGACTCGACTCAACTCAATTCAAGTGACTGCAACTGGCCGTCAACTAGTTGCCAATTGCGCTCATGTCGACTTTCACTCGCGATCGCGCAACTACAAGAAACTCAGTAGAATTAGTTACCGAGAGCGCTTATGTCACCGCTAACTAACGGCAACTACTAAAAACCGGTTACTAGGTAACCACTTTGTCGAGGAAAATCCGCGTTCACACCTAACTGAGAGAGCAGCTCAGCTCAGTTGGCTAATCTGGTGGCAGCCACTGCGTGTGCGCTAAACCGTGAAGATCTCTAGGTCGCCGGTTAAATTCCCATTGCTGCCTCTTCTCGTGTTTCAGCTAGAAGACTTTCGTAGGCTGTCCTTGGTGTTTACACCCAATAAATCTAATCCAATCCAATCCAATCCATTCCAAAGATAAACATGAATACACACTGCTGGCCACATCAAATTAACAAGGAAACTAGGTACGATTCAAAGAATAATTCAAATTAAAACCCTTATAAAATTGTTATTAATGTAAAGAGTAGACCTATGTTCCCATTTACTTAATTTAGAAGTAAATATTAGTTTTATAAATTGGATTATTAAGTTACAAATTAAATACTGTATATGAACTAATCGTGTAAATATTATGTTAGTATTATATCAGATTAATTTTTGTATATTTATTTAATGTACAAGAAGGCACATAAAAGAAGCAGCTTAGAATTATACCTCCATTCACTTTATCTTAATCTCAAATCAAGTTTTCTTAGAATAAACATTAAAAATTAAAATATTTTTTAGTTGTTTAGAAGTTAAAAACTGGCCTACCATCAGACTCACTTTTTATTAGAATATCATTGAAACTATAATGAAATGTGTACATTAGATGAACAGCTCAGAGAGCAGATTAGCTCAGTCGGCTAATCTGGTAGCAGTCACTGCGCTGTCTCTTATACACATCTAGATGTGTATAAGAGACAGGATTACAGACACTGAAGAGCCAGGAGAGTAAGCGAAAATGCCTTTGGAATTCTGGCAACAGTATTCCAGATTTATCAACGGAAAAATCAGCTACACAAAATGCAAAACAAACAGATAATATGCCAATACTTAATCGACTACCATTTGCTATAAATACCTTTACATTTAGAAATTTTATTATTATAATTGTATTATAGTTTATATCTAAAAAATCAATTGAATTTGTTTAACCTACTGTTACAAATAAAACATGTTGCACAGACTTCCCACAATTTCATAAATTAAGCTAGTCTAGATATACTGTACTAGTTATGGCTAAATATTTTCAATCAATCTGTTTCCGTGCTAATTAAAATTCAATTTCGCTAATCACATTAATATAGCCGATATTGCTAAGGATTTCTTTTTCCTACCCTGAAATCATGCTCTACTGATCTATAAATGATGTCTTATTAAAAAAAAATGTTTACTAAAAATTGCAAAAATGGCTAATGGTCAATTGTTGTGCATTTGTATAGGCTTCTTATTATGACTATAATAAGCACAATAATAGGCTATTAGGCTTCTTTTCAAGATAGCATAGTAATATACACCGTGCATGAATTTCAGAAAGCAAAATAAATTTAAAAAGGCTTGGTTTGTAGAGTTGTTTAGGTGATTTAATGCCAGTTAAATTGATACACTCCATGATACAGATTGATGTAAAAGTGGCCATACTTAATTGTTCAGTAGTACAAATTCACCAAATTTACAGCATTCATTTTGAAAAGAAGCAGGGGCAGATTTAGGGGGAAGGAGGGCCGGGCTGGCCCTGGGCCCCCCCCCCCCTTTTGGGAAGTAAATAAAGAAAAAAAAAAGGGAGGAAAAGAATGCCTTAAATGTTATGTTTAGGCGTCTAGAATACAAACAATTCGTGGGGGCATGCCCCTTGGACCCCCCTACGACATTTTTGTCTCAATCGGCCTAACTTTCGGTCCCTCTTCCGCCCCTCCCCCTTTTGGACATTTTTGGATCCGCCCCTGAGAAGCCCCCTCTTTACTTTGAAAAGTAGACTTGAAAAGAAGTGCATCCAAAGGTTAAAAAAAAAAACAAATTAAATAAATAATTTAAAAAAAGTAAAAACCCAGGGTTTCAATTCGAGGTTTTATGGTATTACAGAAGTCTTGTAAACACCAGTACATTTTACTTTACTTTACTTTCTTTCTTTATTGTATACGCAAAAAACAAACAACTGGTATACAATAGGAGCCAAGAAATAGACAAGTCTAATCGAGCTTGGCCCCTTTCTTAATTATCCCCCTCAGCCCCAATAAATAAAATAGAATAAAATAAATATATAAATAAAATAATGAAAATAAATAAATAGGCATCAATCTTCATACTCGGAATAAAGTAATTTTTTCAGTTTTGAAACCAATACATTCCTCGAGGTAGTCTCTCTTAACTTAACAGGTATTGTATTCCAGAGTTTAGCACCCATATAAGAAATTCTAAATTTACCTAAATTAGTTCTGCATTTTGATATGGCTAAATTATATTCGTAATTAAACCTTGTTGCATAACTATGACAAATATTTTCAAAATAATCAGATAAACTATGTGGTAATCTGTTATTAAATAAGTCTGATATAAAATTCAAAATATATAATTTATGAAGCTTAAATACGTCTAAAATGTTAAGTTTTTTAAATAAAGGTACAGAATGAGCCCTAAATTTAGAAAAAGTGATACATCTGGCACACATTTTTTGAGTGATTAATAAAGGTTTTAAATGCGATTCGTAGGTGCTGCCCCATACCTCAATACCAAAAATCAAGTTGGGTAGAATAAAAGAATTGTAAAGCATAACCAATGTTTCCTCAGGGACACAGTGCCGTAACTTAAATAAAAAACCAGCTCTCCTTTTTATTTTATTGTTTAAATCAGATATATGTTCTTTAAAACTAAGGTATTTATCGAGTTTAACGCCAACAAAATAAACAGATTTACATTCAGAAATTAAGCTTGTATTAATCCTAATGGAACCAAACGTTGTAACAACTTTATTTTTTGACTGAAAGATTATATAATTAGTTTTATCGGCATTTATTGTTAATTTATTGGCGTTGCACCACTCAATGACTTTTTTAAACTGACAATTAACCTCATTGAGATCTAATATATTCCCGGAAAATGATTTAAATAAGTTTGTATCGTCGGCAAACAACCTGAAATCAAAAAAATTTGAAGAGCTTGGTAAATCATTTATATAAATTAAAAACATAACTACTCCCAGTACTGATCCCTGAGGAACACCACAATGTATATGTAAATTATTTGAGACACACCCACCAGAGGAAACAAACTGAAACCTGTTGCTGAGATAATCAGAAATCCAAAATAGAGGGGGTCCCCTTACCCCGTAATGCTGTAACTTTGAAATTAAAATATCATGATTAATTGTGTCAAATGCTTTCTTAAAGTCAACAAAAATACCAAGGGCCACTTTTGAATTATCACATTGAAATAAAAGATTATTAACTAAATTAATTAACGAT
>NW_022747532.1:17560-25253 GCF_011630105.1 Anneissia japonica | reverse complement strand
TCAGTACTTAATGTTTCTAAAAGATTAAAATTAAAATCACCAATCAGGATACAACGTTTTTTATCAATATTTATCGAGCACAATATATCAAGAAGACTATTATAAAACTCAGAGAGATTAGAATTATATTTTCTATAAATAATACCTACAATAAAATGATCTTTTTTATCTGTCACATCCAACCAAAGAGACTCAGAATTAATCACAGTGTGATCAATAATTGTGTAATTTAATGAAGAGTGAATATAAGCAGCAACCCCACCACTCCTGTCGGATTCACGACGGTTATATTCAAACGAATATCCATTCAGTTAAAATAAGCTGGGATTTTCCACTTGCCAAATTTCAGATAAACCGATGATTTTAAAATTACCTAATGAGTCAAGCACTGTATTGAATTCCTCAAAATTTTTATTAATAGATCTAATATTAGCGTGGAAAACTGAAAGTGAATTTGGGAGAATTGAACTGAAACCGTCGCTAAATTCGGCAGGAGTGACGCTGATGCTGTTGTCAAAATCAGAATGTATCATGTCATCTTCCATTAAGTTTGAATAATTATTATATTAAGTTTTAAGCAAACAAAACTTTTTTTTGATGCCTTAAATAAATTAAAATAAAATATACAAACAAATAAGCAAATGCATATACAAATGTTTATCATAATTGGCATGTCAGTAACTATAGTTTACTCCGCCATAGCAGATACATATGAACAGTTTCCATATCAAAGTTATTATATACATGATACGATGAATGTGAGTCCCTTATTTATACAGCTGACCGTTAATGTAGAGGTTCCCATTACGGAATAGGGGCCTCTTCCCTTCTTTGTATGCCTTAGCCATAACATCTCTTAAGCCTCGTTTTTTCACCAAGTCCGCTTCAGGAAGATCCTCGGTTACAAAAATATTACTGTTTTTGAGTAACGTCTTCGCTTTAATGTACACCTGGAATCGCTGAGGTCGGTAAAGGAATTTTGCAATGATATGACGTGGCTTCTCGTTGGGTGCTCGGGGTTTTCCTATACGATGGGCATTTTCTATATCTATACCAGGCATTTTTAATTCATTGGCAATAAGATCCTTAATTTTCTTTATAGCGTCTTCAGTAGATTCCTCCTGTAGGCCTCCAAATCTCAAATTAAAACTTCTAGAATATCGTTCGATTTTGTTGATTTGAGTTTCTAGTGCCTCGATGATGGACTTATCGTTTAAAACGCTCGTTGATACAGCCTTAAGCTCGATGGAATAATCGGCTACTTTCTTTTCAAGATTGGTTATCGACTCACTCGAATATTGTAGCGATGCTTCCATATCAACTTGTTTAGCTTCTATAACATCGATACGCCCAAGTATAGTGTGCTGATTGCTTAGTACCGAGTCGATCTTAGTCGAAAGCTTCCGAATCTCCCGCCTCAGCGTTTCCGTGTTTGATTGGTCGGCCGTTCCCGATGGCTCAGGCGATTCAGGCTCAGGCCCTAAGTGTGCAGCAGCTGATTTCTCCTTTTTTCTACCCATATTGGCCTGTTTGGTCGTCAGCTTTTCAGTATATTATTATAAGTAATAAGAATCACTTACGATTTTTGCAAAATAATCACCGATTACTGTTAATTTTGGAATTATCTATGATTTCCGACGGAGCTACTGACGAAATCGTTGTTCACTCGTGCGCCCTCATATTCAATTTACATAAACCACGCCAAATTATTATCGGCGGTAAACGTAACTTTATAATCGACATGCGCAGTAGCATTTTCAGTCGCTTGCCAGTTGCTTTGAATCGCTACAATATAGAACATAGGCGACTAAAAGCAACTGAGGGCAAATGACAATTTCCAGTTGCTTTTCAGTTGCTTTCGATCGCAAAGTGCGCTTATGTCAGTCTCAGTCATGTGACTCACAGTTGCTTGCCAGTTGCTGGCAAGTTGCCAAAGGTCAGTTGATGTCAGTTGAGTTGAGTCGAGTCACAAGGGCGCATAAGCCCAGCTTAAGATTATGTATATTTGCATCGTCACAGAGGTTAGATTAAAATATGGTAGCTGAAATTTGTGCAAAAAATTATAAAATTAATGTTAAAAACATTATCACAGTGAAGCAGCGGTGGCACCAGAATTTTTCTAACAAAGGGTCCGACGTGACGGAAAAAAGGGGTCCGAAAAATGAGCCACTGCACAAAAGCAGAGATGGAAGCTGGGAGTGCATACATCACCCCATTAATTTTTAAAATGCACTCATAGATTAAAAGGTTTGAAGAATACAAAAAGTGAACATTAAAACAATACATAAAATTGTACCTGTGTGTCTGAACATTTCTAAACTTTCCTTTAGAATTAGTACGGCAGTACTATAGTATTTTTAATTATTGCTATAATTTACACTACTCAAATAATCGACCAGTAATTCAGCGCTGCCCTTATATACTTTTAAAGACCATGTTGTACGTTAACGCTGTCGATTGTAATTACAGCTGTTGACACAATTAATGTCGAAATATTGAATCCCGACACAATGGCGTGCATTTCGATTTATATATCGATATATATACTGTAGTACATATTATACTATCTTGTAATTACAGTAATAGTCAATTACGGTGGTTCACTATGTATCGACTGTATACACTTTCCTCTTGACCGACTACCAAGACATTTTGGCCTACACTAACCATGGAAGAATGAGTTTAGTTTCTAAACTAAGTCCTTCATGCCCTAACTTCATATTCCACAAGCAGCGAACACCACACCACATTCGCAACTGGTGAGAAGAAAAAAATCTTATATATAGAGAGCCGTAACAAATTTGTTAGGAGCAATACTAAACAATTCATGCCATTTATTTCAAGTTTCATGCTTGGCTACACACTATCAAGGCTAGAAAGCTAATGACCAGGTGGTACAGACTGTGGGAAAATGTCCTGTTCAGGGGCAGACTTAGAGGGGGGCCGACTCGATCAGCCCAAATTTTGGCTCCCTTTTCAGGGCCCCCTTTTGGACATCTCTGGATCCGCCCCTGTTGTTTTCTTGTTTGAAGTTTATTACTGGTGATTATGTAACATTTCCCCATAGACACAAATTACATCTTAGAGTTGGGGGAGTACGATGATGACCATTTTAGTATTGACCAGGAAAATTGATGTTGCTGTGTGTTGTCTTCCAAGTCCCATATATTTTTTGAGAGTGGTGTTTACTTTGCAATTTAAACTATGACTTGCGATGATTAAATCTGATTTTTGAATTAAAATTTCAATTTGGCTCGTATAACACTTGACTTCATTTCGTGTGAATACTGTTGCTTATATATTCCCCTCTACATGTAAGTAAACCGTCTCTGACATGCAGCTAATACACATGCACAGGTCCTGTATTGATCACTGGACAACTAGCCACCATGACCAGTAGTTTGATTATATATACAGTACCATACATTTATATATTACTGACTTAATAAAGGAATTATTGTCAAGTTATTTCAGACCCTATACAAAATAGGAGATAGAAGCCATTATTTTCTATAGGGTCATTAGACTATAATTGCATGACATTATTATTTATCCAGTTCAAATGATAATAATTATATCACCTATTATTTAAATTTCACAGGATATCAATTCAAGATGGCTACCAGTAAGCTGAATCAGTTTCTGGAACATGTTGATGAGAAGGTCTTAGAGTGTACCATCTGCTTTAAGAGACTTCAAAATCCAAAATCCCTCAACTGCCTCCATAGTTTCTGTTTAGCATGCCTGGAAGACTGGGTTAAGGAGAAGGGTAAGCTGACTTGCCCAACTTGCTCAAAATCATATCCAATTCCAAAAAGAGGGCTTGAGAAGCTTCCACCAAATACCTTTCTAAATAACTTATTAGAAACTATCGAACAATTTTCAGAGAGTGGTCACATGAAATGTAGTGTTTGTGAAAAGGAAAGACAAGTAAAATACTACTGCCAGGATTGCAGACAGTATTTGCTGTCTCTTATACACATCTAGATGTGTATAAGAGACAGGTCTTAGATTGTACCATCTGCTTTAAGAGACTTCAAAATCCAAAATCCCTCAACTGCCTCCATAGTTTCTGTTTGGCATGCCTGGAAGACTGGGTTAAGGAGAAGGGTAAGCTGACTTGCCCAACTTGCTCAAAATCATATCCAATTCCAAAAAGAGGGCTTGAGAAGCTTCCACCAAATACCTTTCTAAATAACTTATTAAAAACTATCGAACAATTTTCAGAGAGTGATCACATGAAATGTAGTGTTTGTGAAAAGGAAAGACAAGTAAAATACTACTGCCAGGATTGCAGACAGTACTTGTGCTCTACTTGTAGTGATCAACATAAGAAGTTTAAAGCCATGGCAAATCACAAGTTACATTTAATGGTGGATGTGCAATCAATGAGCCCCTCTCAGATGACTTTGTTACATCCGCCTCAGTGTTCACATCACAGTAAACCTTTGGAGTTCTACTGCACAGATTGTAAAACTCCAATCTGTGTTAACTGTACAATTATGGAGCACAAGGAATGGGAAGGAAAACACAAACCAATCAACATTTCAGACGCATTCCAAACATTTAAAAAAACTTCAGCCACCTTGGAAAAATCTGCCAAACACTTCATAAACAAATTAGAAGGTGGTCTCAAAGCTGTTATCCACAATGCTACAAAAATTACAACAAAATAAAGACACATGTTTAATAGATATAGACAATCATGTAGAAGAAATATTCAAAAAAGTAAAAGAGAATAGAGACAAAATGAAAAATGAAGTAGAGACAATCTACAAAAGGAAAAAGAAGGTAAATGATGTACAAATGGATGAATTTAAAGCAATATTATCTGATATAAAAACAAAACTGTCTTTTCTTAATCAATTATTGAAGAGTGATGAAGGCACTGCAATGCAGTTAAGTGAAACAGTAGTTACAGCACTCAGGGACAGAATCAATGAATTACCAAAAACAGAGCCAGATGATAATGGAGAAATTTACTACTTCATAAACAAACAGCAAACGACTTCATTGAGACAATGTGCTATAGGGACTGTAAAAGATTTCAGGGCAGCAGACTGTTTAACATTAAAAGGAGAGGAATCTGTCAGCAAAGATCAGACAATTATTGTCAAAATAATCAAAACAGATGAACATGAAATATATGCAAATCAACTGAAGGCAACATGGACACAGCCTACAGGGGACACCAACATCTCTCAAATTCAGGAAGATGACAATGGAGATTATTTTGTAACAGAAAAATGCACAAGTCCAGGAGTTTGTAAACTAGATGTGAGTGCTGATGATGAACCAGTTAACCAATCACCAATGACAATCAAAGTAGAAGAGGGAAGATTAGTAAATACTATTAAAATAAATGCAACAAGTATTAGAAATGTAGTTAAGTGTGAAGATGACTCCTTACTGGTTTCATGTTGGACAAATGAAATGCTCAAGTACAAGCAATCAGGAGAATATATTGGTAAGGTTACACTACCACAAGGTGTGGAAGTTTACAAAATGTACAAAATGAAGAATGGTAACATAGCATTCAGTGATTGCTGTGGTAATAAACCTATCAGAATATGCAATATGAATGGTCAGCTGATTAAAACAATTAGTGTGGGAGCAAAGAATACACCATGGAGCATTCATGTGGATGAGACATCAAATGTTTTGTATGCAGTAGGTTTGATCAGTAGCTGTGTGTACATGTTTGACATGAATAATGGCAAGACCATCAAAACAATAGGGTCACAAGGTACAAAAGAAGGTGAAATGAGTTATGTTAAGGATGTTACTCTTACAAATCAAGGACACCTTCTTGTATTGGAGAGTGAATATTTAGGTTTTGGAACAAGTAGATTACAGTTATTTGATAATGAGGGAAGGTTTATAAAAGTCCTTGTTAAAGCAGGTGATGAGGATGGTAAGGTAAAATATCCATGTGCAGTAGTAGTTGATGAGGATGACAACATCATTATATCAAGTGACCACAAACTACAGCTATTCAGTAGTGATGGAACTTTCATAAAAAGAATTGATAAACCAGAAGATGGAATCAACTATCCAGAGGGATTATCCGTCATTTCATATCATCCAAGGAGACTTGCAGTAGCAAATAATGGTGACAAAACAGTCAAAATATTCAATTATTAAATACTGACAGTCCACTTGCTTCACTTGTGTGTTTTTAACAATTCAAATTTATAAGTGTAGGAATATCTACATATCCATTATTTCATATCATCCACATAGAGTTAAGTTATGGATCTTAAACTTAAAATAATTATTGAATACATTAATATCGAAATATAAAGTTGCATAATGTTTATAAACTTGTTAAAATATTTGATTATTGAATATGATATACATAGAGCTGAAGTTATGGTTTTTTTGTAAACTGTTAAAATATCAATTATTCTACATAAATGATATCTATAGAGTTGAAGTTATTAAACTGAAAACATTAATACTGTAATCTGCCAACCTCAACTGTTTATAGTGTAGTTCTCATCAAATTTGAATCACACACTTTTGATCTTATGATTTTATATTTTTGTAGTGTAAGTTTTTAATCATATAATGCATATAAATGTTACTTTCTTGCATATTGATGTTAAAAATGTTACTTTTCAATCTATTGGGGCTTTTTTGTACAGCCTATCCAAGGGGCGTACGGTGAAAAATCTAGGGGGGGTCAAAACGAAAGCGCAGGGGGCAAGCTGAACTCGGAGCAATTTAGCGAAGCTTTCAGAATTCGCGGGGTGCGTTATTTGTGAGTGAAGCAAGCATATTTAAAGGGAACTTTCTTTAAAATGGGGGGTCGACAGCACCCATCAATCCCCGCACGGTACGCCCCTGCTATCAACTAGTATTTCTTTGATTTTCATTAATTTTGATATTTGCAAGTTTGTTTATTCTTTCTTTAATACCTGTATATTTTTCTGGTTTTTCTGTATAAAAAAACCTAACAAGCACACAACAGAGTGTATATTATAAATACACCTATGGGCATCCATTAAATGAATAAGATGCACTGAGTCAGATTAATTATTTTGGTATATATTTAATTTTTCTTATAAACTTGAATCTGCGTAAATAATCTGACTCAAATAGTAAGACAGGGATATATTTAAAAGGGGGTTTTTAAGCATTTTATTATTTCATCATCATAAAAAGGAATATACTGTATATGATTTAGGTAGTTAAGTTTGGCTTTTTTTTTGCATTCATCATGAATTTTAATCTGTATACAACCTAATAAATTTATAGATTTTCATGTACACTTTGACAATAAATTATCTGAATCTGATATGTATGTACAGTATAATTGCTGTCTCAGTGGCCTCCTGAATGTGATCGGGATCAGACGTGTGTTTGACCACTCACTTATTATGTGATTCAAGTACATTTATGGTATGTTTTATTTTACCTTTTATATTTATAGTGTTATAAGATTAGTTACTTAGTGTATTAATTACTACCTTTAATGCATTGAAAGTCTCTTGTTATATGAATACAGCCTAAGTAAGGTGAAGTTTAACAAGGATACAACTGCGTTGTATATTCCTTTGTTCTAACTGCTTGTTCTTGATCCTTTGGTGTAAACAAGTTACAGTATTAGGTATTTAAATTTACTATGCTAAAGTATTAGTTGTAGTGGTAAGTTGGTAACAACTGCCCAATTTAACCTAAGTTATGACAT
>NW_022747532.1:15636-17478 GCF_011630105.1 Anneissia japonica | reverse complement strand
ACATTGTCTTAGCCTGCATCCTGCTGTGGAACGGGCATGTCTGTTCTCTTTGATTGTTTCACGCTCATGTCAAAGGTCATCTTAAAACATAATCAAATATGGCTGCGCCCATTGGCATATAGCAGCGAATATTATAAAGGTCTACAAGTCTGTCGATAGTGTTATTATATATTATATTGCTGTGATTATTTCACATGTCTCGAAGGTTAATCTATAGTAAACGTGCCTAATGATTAACACAGTATTTTTAGTGATTTATTTTTCAAGTACCGGCAAATGTTGATTTATTGTTTAAGCCGATGGGTTCATGATTTGATGATACCCATGTATCTAACAGTGTCACTACTGAGTATATTATCAAACAGATTTGTTTTATGTATTAGATGATGTACAGTCCTAAAACCATTGTGATGGCAGATGAGTGCTTATTGCTTATTATTGGATAGTTGCTCCATAGTTTCGTAAGTGTACTCTATAATATTGACTGACACTGCAGTTCTTATTATTATATTATGATTATGAGTCATGCTTTCCTTTATTAATATTGTACTCGATTACTGTATGAAACTCTTATATTTAATTGATAATGTGTAATAATCCACTTTCAATCCGATGGTTCTTTGCAGTAAATTTATACATTTCTACAATATACTGAATTATGATCTCTGAAGACAATTCACTTGCAATTCTTGGTACTTTGTATGTATTATGTTTATGATTACTGTTTACATGATGTAATTAACTGATGTTAATTAGATATTGTTGTTTTATGGGACTGTAAAAGATTTTAGGGCAGCAGACTGTTTAACATTAGAAGGAGAGGAATCTGTGATCAAAGATCAGACAATTATTGTCAAAATAATCAAAACAGATGAACATGAAATATATGCTAATCAACTGAAGGCAACATGGACACAGCCTACAGGGGAAACCAAAATCTCTCAAATTCAGGAAGATGACAATGGAGATTATTTTGTAACAGAAAAATGCACAAGTCCAGGAGTTTGTAAACTAGATGTGAGTGCTGATGATGAACCAGTTAACCAATCACCAATGACAATCAAAGTAGAAGAGGGAAGATTAGTAAATACTATTCAAATAAATGCAACAAGTATTATAGATATAGTTACGTGTGAAGATGACTCCTTACTGGTTTCATGTTTTACAAATAAAATGCTCAAGTACAAGCAATCAGGAGAATATATCGGTAAGGTTACACTACCACAAGGTGTGAAAGTTTACAGAATGTACAAAATGAAGAATGGTAACATAGCATTCAGTGATTACAATGATTATGCACCTGTCAGAATATGCAATATGAATGGTCAGCTGATTAAAACAATTAGTGTGGGAGTACAGAATACACCATGGAGCATTCATGTGGATGAGACATCAAATGTTTTGTATGCAGGAGCAGCAGCAGTTTGGTACAGTAACTGTGTGCACATGTTTGACATGAATAATGGCAAGACCATCAAAACAATAAGGTCATATGGTACAAAAGAAGGTCAAATGGGTGATATCAGTGATGTTACTCTTACTAAACAAGGACACCTTCTTGTATTGGACTATAGCAAAAGTAGATTACAATTATTTAATAATGAGGGAAAGTTTATAAAAGTCCTTGTTGAAGCAGGTGATGAGGATGGTAAGGTAAAATCTCCAAGTGCAGTAGTAGCTGATGAGGATGACAACATTATTATATCAAGTCAACACAAACTACAGCTATTCAGTAGTGATGGAACTTTCATAAAAAGAATTGATAAACCAGAAGATGGAATCAACAATCCACAGGGATTATCCATCATTTCATATCATCCAAGGAGACTTGCAGTAGCAAAT
>NW_022747532.1:0-12366 GCF_011630105.1 Anneissia japonica | reverse complement strand
TATATACTCTTATCTATAATTTAGCCATAACGTCATTTAAGTTTCCCCTTAGCGACACTACTTTCGCCTTAAGGTACTTTTTTCAACCCTCTTCATTGTTTTGGCTTCCCTTTATGGATAGATCTAAGCTGTTTAAATTTACGTATTACTTGTCACTTGTTTTGTTAGTTGTCCTCTGTCTTGAGGGCATTAGACCGTCATTGACAGTTATCAGTTGACATATACACTGCTTTTTACAAAGAGAGACCAGCAACTTCTCTGCAGTATTGCTTTGTATATATTTCTTTTGTATTTTCAGTATAATTAAAGGCATACTTATTAATTTATTATTATTATTTTCAAATTTCAAATTATTTATTTTTTATTTTTTAAATTATCTAAATTAACCCAATGTGGGACTCTCTGCAGTTACTCTCCTGGATCCTGGAGCTCATTATGGGCGGAGTCACTCACTTACCTGATCGGATCATATTGGATATAATGCACAGCTCATTCAATGATTGCACAGAGGTGGCGAAAGTGGGGGGGGGGCAAGGGTGCTATATTTCTTTTTCCCATACAGTTGCGGCAGAAAAATTATAGAGGGTGCTATTTTAGGTCAGTTAGGGGAACTGATATGCATGAATATGCATAGAGTGTCACCTTTGCGAAACAGAGTCAGTGGTGCATTGAGTTTTATGCGTGGATGAATGCTATGGAGTCACTAGCCCAAAATTTTGTCAAATAAGCCTTGGTAGTCAAGACAGTGTAAAAATTGTAGTTCTACATTAGACACATTCTATGTACGTATAAAAAAAAAAAAAAGAGTAAAGGCTAATATTGAATCTGGCACCGTATTTGAGTAGGCCTATAGGCCTATGCCTACAGTAAGGCTTATACAGTATGACGTGTGTGTTGTAGCAATTTTCTAGTAGTACTGATTCTGAAGGATGTTTAAAAATGCTCAGAAACAAATAACTAATACTTCAGACACAGTTAACTTACAATTTTACAATTAAAATTTTTTTATGAGAAAATATAAAGCTATAAAGCATGTGTATAAAATATTGAAAATTAGTGTTTATAATATACCTGCTTGCTATATAATCTATGCCTTTATTCATATTGAATATAAACGAAATGTTTGTATAGAAGTCAACAAAAGAAAATACATAGAATTGTACCTGTGTGTCCGAGCATTTCTAAACATTTCTTTAGAATCAGTACGGTAGCACTGTATTAGTTAATTATTGCTATACTTTACACTACTCAAACAATCGACCAGTAATTCAGCGCTGCCCTTTTACAATTTCAAAGACCACGTTGTATGTTAATTAATTACAGTTGATGACATAATTAATGTTGAAATATTGAATCCCAACACGATGGAGTGCATTTCGATACTTGAAGTATGTAATATACTATCTTGTAATTACAGTAATAGTCAATTACGGTAGTTCACTCTGTATCAACTGTATACACTTTCCTCTTGACCGACTACCAAGGGATTTTGGCCTACACTAACCATGGATGGATTAGTTTAGTTTTTAAACTAAGTCCTCCATGCCCTAACTACACCGTAGCTTTCATATTCCACAAGCAGTAAACACCGCACCACTTTCGCGACTGGCGATTAGTGTCAAGCATACATGCATTATTCATGTTATTAGTTCACCTAAATGTGCCCTATATAATTTCTACCTGAACTGTATGGGGGAAAAAGATAATGCGGCCAGGGCTCCCTTCAAGAAGAAAAACACAATTTGCCAGAAAGAAAAAAAATTAATATGTACTTTGCACATATTAGTAGACTCTAAAATTGAAACCAATAAATTGTAAAATTTTTTGGGGGCTTCACCCCCTGGACCCTCTTTCGGAACATTTTAAGAAACACTCAACCACTCCTATTTTGCTCTTGACAGCAAAATCTTACAGCTTGTTGGGAAAAAGAATCTAAGGGCCATGTCCACCTTATGCTTTGGGGACCTCAGACATCCTGTCAGGCAAATCTTGGAGCCACCCCTGTGATTACCCCTAAAAAAAATCTTATATAGAGAGAGCAGTAACAACTTTTAAACTAAATATAAATCATCAAAGGTAACTTTTTAGGAAAAAAATTTGTTAGCAGCAACACTAAACAATGTACCATCATGCCATTTATTTCAAGTTTCATACTTGGCTACACACTATCAAGGCTAGAAAGCCAATGGCCAGGTGGTACAGACTGTGGGAAAATGTCCTGTTAAGGGGCAGACTTAGAGGGGGCTGTGACCAGTGGTTTGATTATATATACAGTAGCATACATTTATATCTAACTGACTATAAAGCAATTATTGTCAAGTTATTTCAGACCCTATACGAAATAGGAGATAGAAGCCATTATTTTCTATAGGGTCATCAGACTATAATTGCATGACATAATTATTTATCCAGTTCAAATGATAATAATTATATCACCTATTATTTAAATTTCACAGGATATCAATTCAAGATGGCTATGAGTAAGTTGAATCAGTTTCTGGAACATGTTGATGAGAAGGTCTTAGAGTGTACCATCTGCTTTAAGAGACTTCAAAATCCAAAATCCCTCAACTGCCTCCATAGTTTCTGTTTGGCATGCAGGAATGGGAAGGAAAACACAAACCTATCAACATTTCAGACGCATTCCAAACATTTAAAAAAACTTCATCCACCTTGGAAAAATCTGCCCAACAATTCATAAACAAATTAGAAGGTGGTCTCAAAGCTGTTATTCTTAATGCTACTAAATTACAACAAAATAAAGACACATGTTTAATAGATATAGACAATCATGCTGAAGAAATATTCAAAAAAGTAAAACAGAAGAGAGACAAAATGAAAAATGAAGTAGAGACAATCTACAAAAGAAAAAAGAAGGTAAATGATGTACAAATGGATGAATTTAAAGCAATATTATCCGATATAAAAACAAAACTGTCTTTTCTTAATCAATTATTGAAGAGTGATGAAGGCACTGCAATGCAGTTAAGTGAAACAGTAGTTACAGCACTCAGGGACAGAATCAATGAATTACCAAAAACAGAGCCAGATGATAATGGAGAAATTTACTACTTCATAAACAAACAGCAAATGACTTCATTGAGACAATGTGCTATAGGGAATATAAAAGAATTGAGGGCAGCAGACTGTTTAACACTAAAAGGAGAGGAATCTGTGATCACAGATCAGACAATTATAGTCAAAATAGTCAAAACAGATGAACATGAAAAATATGCAAATCAACTGAAGGCAACATGGACACAGCCTACAGGGGACACCAACATCTCTCAAATTCAGGAAGATGACAATGGAGATTATTTTGTGACAGGAAAATTCACAAATCCAGGAGTTTGTAAACTAGATGTGAGTGCTGATGATGAACCAATTAACCAATCACCAATGATAATCAAATTAGAAGAGGGAAGATTAGTAAATACTATTCAAATAAATGCAACAAATATTATAGATGTAGTTAAGTGTGAAGATGACTCCTTACTGGTTTCATGTTGGACAAATAAAATGCTCAAGTACAAGCAATCAGGAGAATATATTGGTAAGGTTACACTACCACAAGGTGTGAAAGTTAACAGAATGTACAAAATGAAGAATGGTAACATAGCATTCAGTGATTGCAATCTTTTTAGACCTATCAGAATATGCAATATGAATGGTCAGCTGATTAAAACAGTTAGTGAGGGAGTACAGAATACACCATGGAGCATTCATTTGGATGAGACATCAAATGTTTTGTATGCAACAGGTTTGTTGAGTAGCTGTGTGTACATGTTTGACATGAATAATGGCAAGACCATCAAAACAATAGGGTTAAGAGGTAAAAAAGAAGGTCAAATGAGAAATTTCAATGATGTTACTCTTACTAACCAAGGACACCTTCTTGTATTGGAGTATCGCAACAGTAGATTACAATTATTTAATAATGAGGGAAGGTTCATAAAAGTCCTTGTTGAAGCAGGTGATGAGGATGGTAAAGTAAATTCTCCAAGTGCAGTAGTAGTTGATGAGGATGACAACATCGTTATATCAAGTGAACACAAACTACAGCTATTCAGTAGTGATGGAAATTTCATAAAAAGAATTGATAAATCAGAAGATAGAATCAACAATCCAGGCGGATTATCCATCATTTCATATCATCCAAGGAGACTTGCAGTAGCAAATACTAGTGACAAAACAGTCAAAATATTCAATTATTAAATATTGATAGTCCACATGCTTCACTTGTGTGTTTTCAACAATTCAAATTTATAAGTGTAGGAATATCTACATATCCATTATTTCATATCATCCACATAGAGTTAAGTTATGAATCTTAAACTTAAAATAATTATTGAATAAAATAATATCGAAATATAAAGTTGGCATAATGTTTATAAACTTGTTAAAATATTTCATTATTGAATATGATATACATAGAGCTGAAATTGTGGGGTTTTTTTTAAACTGTTAAAATATTAATTATTCTACATAAACAATATCTATAGAGTTGAAGTTATTAAACTGAAAACATTAATACTGTAATCTGCCAACCTCAACTGTTTATAGTGTAGTTCTCATCAAATTTGAATCACACACTATTGATCTTATGATGTTATATTTTTGTAGTGTAAGTTTATAATCATATAATGCATACACATGTTACTTTCTTGCATATTGATGTTAAAAATGTTACTTTTCAATCTATTGAGGCTTTTTTGTACAGCCTATCCAGGGGCGTACGGTGAAAAATCTAAGGGGGGGTCGAAACGAAAGCGCAGGGGGCAAGCTGAACTCGGAGCAATTTAGCGAAGCTTTCAGAATTCGTTGGGTGCGTTATTTGTGAGTGAAGCAAGCATATTTAAAGGGCACTTTCTTTAAAAGGGGGGGGGGGTCAACAGCACCCATCGACCCCCCCACGGTACGCCCCTGCTATCAACTTGTATTTCTTTGATTTTAATAAATTTTGATATTTGCAAGTTTGTTTATTCTTTCTTTAGTACCTGTATATTTTTTCTGGTTTTTCTGTATAAAAAAAACCTAACAAGCACACAACAGAGTGTATAATATAAATACACCTATGGGCATTCATCCATTAAATGAATAAGATGCACTGAGTCAGATTGATTATTTTGGTATATATTTAATTTTTCTTATAAACTTGAATCTGCGTAAATAATCTGACTCAAAGTAGTGGGACAGGGATATATTGAAAAGGGGGTTTGTAAGCATTTTATTATTTCATCATCATAAAAAGGAATATACTGTATATGATTTAGGTAGTTAAGCTTGGTTTTTTTTTTTTGCATTCATCATAAATTTTAATCTGTATACAACCTAATAAATTTATAGATTTTCATGTACACTTTGACAATAAATTATCTGAATCTGATATGTAATGTACAGTATAATTGTTATTACTATATACGATTAGCTTAGCTTTTATGATTAGCTTAGCTTTTGTTGACATTTATTTGTAAATGTTAACCTGCATTCAAACCAATTCCATTTTATATTTCTTTATGGTATACTTTGACAATAAATCATCTAAATCTGTATAGATGTCTGTACAGAAATTGCTATTCATTTTTGTGGCTTACTTTGTACACAGACCCTATATATTGTATATAGGGTCTGTGCTTTGTAGTACAGTTCTACTGTTATCCAGTACACAAGTGTAATCATGTATTACAGAGAACTGTGATATCATGATCACTCAAGATTTACCCTATGATTAGTTCTTATCAACAAACAAATAATACCCTGGACCTCAGGGAAGAACAGTGTAAAAATATCCAGAATAAGAAAGATTTCTAACTAACAAATCAAATATTTGATCATACCTTTCTTAAACATATTTGAAAATGTCTGAATGTGTGAACCAGATGACCCAGTAACTACTAAGCTCCGCTTCCTCCGCATCTGTGTTCTGATATCAACAAAATAGAAAGAAAAGAGTTTAACAAGTCATCTATTAGGTGTTCCAGATACTCTTTACAATTTATTATTATAATTAATATTGAGACAAAGGAAGTTTCTTCTTGCTCAAAAAATGAAAAAAATATGTTAATAATTATTGTTATAATTTTAAATGTGCCCAGAAATTTTCATATTGCTCTTGATTTTATGTTGGTACAACACCTACAATTGACTTGATATTAAAATACATTATAAATTAAAAAAAATAAATAAATCATTTCAAATAAAATAAAATAATAATAAAAAAACTTAACGTAATAAAGAAAAAGTCAGTGCAAATCTCCTAGTTAATTCCTTACCTCTTGTTCTGTTCTACTCTGCAGTTCTCTGCTTGTTGTATGATCTTCTTAAAGACTATCAAGGTTTGCAATATTCTTCCTAGAATTCTCAATGTTTGTTCATACTACTTGCTTCAAACTTTTTCTTATTCTCCCCCTGCAATACTCTGCTGCCATTGTTTGATATGCTGAGGTGGAATTCAAAAACTTCACTGGTTGAAAAATAATCATGTAAGGACAGACAGAAATATTAGAGTACTTCAACTTTTACAGAGATGATATTAGAGTGCTTTAAATTTCACAGATTAAGTGCTTTAAATATTTCACATAGATTAATATCATTATGATTTACTAAAATGAAACAGTAATACCCCAACCCTAAACATATTTTCAAATTTTAATTTTAATCTTCATGATGTGACAGATGCAATATCTGCCATAAACACTTTCTTCTTTTGATCTTTATGATGTTGGATTGCTGGAACTTGTTTTTTAACCTGTCCATTATTTTATTGTGATTTTATTTAAAACCAAATTTATTTAAATATTTTTTTATTGCTTAATTTTTTGTTCAATTTTGAATTACAGTTCTCCCTCCAATTTGAAACCACCTTTGGGACCTCGAAATTTGGGGTGGTCTCGGGGTTGGTCTCCAATTAGAGGGCTAACTTTGTGTTTAAAAGATTAAAAATTGTTATTTAGGCATTTGGAAAAGTGGTCTCGAATTGGTGGTTGTTATTCAACTGTTAAAATATATAACTGAAGACAATAATACTGTAATCTGCCACCCTCGTTTGTTTACAGTGTAGTTCTCATCAAATTTGAATCACACATTATTGATCTAATGATTTTATTTTTTTGTAGTGCTTGCAAATTTGTTATTTTCTTGCGTAATGATTTTAAACATTTTACTTTTCAATCTATTGGGGGTTTTTTGTACATCCTATCCATTTGATTTTCATAAATTTTGATACTTAAAAGTTGGTTTTTTTTTTTTAATACCTGTATATTTCCTTTTGGATTTTTTGTATAAAAAAACCTAACAAGCTCACAACAGAGGGTATATTATATAAATACACCTACGGGCATACACCCATTAAATGAATAACATGCGTTGAGTCAGATTGATTATTCCTATATACATTTTAAAGGTTTCTTATAAATTCTAATCTGCATAAGTAATCTGATTCAAAGTGGGGGGGGGGGACAGGAAAATATTTAAAAGAGGGGGAAGGGGAGAAGTATTTTTATCATTTCATCATCGTAAAAAGGAATATACTGTATATGATTTAATAGTTAATAAGCTTAGCTTTTTTTTTTATTCATTATAAATGTTAATCTGTAATAAATCCTAATCAATTTAGAAATATTCATGTACACTTTGACCATAAAATCTGAATCTGATATGTATGTACCGTATAATTGTTATTACTGTATATGTTTCAGTAAGTTTAGTTTCTTTACATTTATTTGTAAATGTTAACCTGCATTCAAACCAATTCCATTTTATATATCTTCATGGTATACTTGGTCAATAAATCATCTGAATCTCTAAGGATGTATGTGGAGTATAATTGTTATTCATGTCTGTGGCTTACTTTATTTGAACTTCCACTGTTAGTGGACCTTTTGGTTATCATTTTTCCAGTCCCAAAGAAATCCCTAAATGAGCTTTCCTGTCTTCTCAGATGTCTTTTAACTACACTTTTAAGTTCTTCAAAATTCAAGGTTCCCCTCTTAAAGAAAAAGGGGAATTCTAGTTCTCCCACGAAAAAAAATGTTGATTTAAAATGGTGGGGAAATGAGAAAATCTTTACTTCTGAAGTGCCTTTTAATGAATTTTTAAGTTCTCAAAAATCAATTTTTTCCGTTCTTGAAGATTTTTCTCATTCGTATTACAGTAAATATGTCTTATGTTCGTATACATACATAACAAATCGAGTAATTGCATAGGCCTACGTAGTATTTTGACATGAATCAATAAATCCCAAAAAGAAAGGGAGGTCCTGTGTTTCTCTACCGGGAAAATTTTGATTCCTAGATGGCGGGAAATGAGCTTTCCCGACATTTGAAGTGTGTTTTATGGTTAAGACATTTGTTTTAAAATTTTGTTGGAAAAACTGTCAGTCCCAGGAGGACTCTTTTTGTCTTTTGAGAAATTAAGTTAGTAACTTCATCTTTAATATTACCAGGTCAGGTAATCTTTAATGAACTAAAGGACTTAATACATTTATATTATTAAAAATTGAAGTGCCAATGTTAACAAAATATTCATTGAAGTGAATTTTAAGATAAGTTTGGTTTCAGTAATTTTTTGCCTTGCCATTATGTTAGTGGTTGTGTTGGCTATTATTTCCACTATACAGTAAAATAAAATTTGAAATTAGATAAAATTATCAACCAATTAATGCCAATTGATAATAATAGTGGCACTAGCGGTGGAGGAGGGGAATTGTGTGAAGATTTTGTGTGGGTCCAGGTGTTAAGCTCTCTCGGAAATTGTGTGATCTTCCCATCAGCTGTTAAATTAACTGAGAGATATTCCAATTGATGATAACTCAGTTTTATTAAGTGAATTAAATAAATACTGTACTGTAAATGACCAACATCAAGCACCAAAACAACTACTATCAGCTTTTTTTTTCTTTTTCAGTTGCAGATACAATTACACTAAACTTTACTAAAACAAGTACTGTACCTGGTTACCTGTTTTAACTACCCAGTTTGGAATGGAAACCAAGTTTACTTTGCACTAAAGTACAGCACAATACTATGATGAATTTAATAAAATTATCTAATTCTCAAAAGATTTTATCAAGGATAGGAAAAGATCAAATTATACGTCTTTAAATTCTTCTTACCAATGCAAAATCATCCCTTATATTTTCTTAGCTGTCATTTAAAATTGCTAGGTACAGTTCTACTGCACTAAAATTAATTAGATTCATTTTTTTCCCAATTTATGTAAGTTATATAATGTATTAAACAAGTGTGCTTTCAATTATAAAATTCTTTTCAAATTCTTCCACATTGTTAAAAATATGGTATCATTAAATATCTTTTCAGATGATCATTTTACCTACACAATTCTTAACATTGTGTATGGCTTCCCTCCTGTATGCACACTCTCAAATGTACAGAAAAGTGCTAAACTGTTTCTAAAATTTTTTCCAAAAATGTCGAATTTATAATTGTCTTTCTTCTGATATGTATCCTTAAATGTTTTTTAAAGTGTTATACAGATTGAACTTCTTTCCACAATGTTCACTTACACACGGTGTCTGTGCTGTATGTTATTAACATACACATGTTTTTCAAAGTTAAAATTTGATTAAAATTTTGTTTCACAATTACCACACATGGAATCTCTCTAAATTTCCTTTCATAATGATCACATTTTCCCTGTTTGTAGTCTCAAATCACTAATGTTTCAAAATGTTCTCATTCAAGTGATTTCTCTTCTGAATCCTCAAATGAGTTTTCAAATTGATACTGTGTTTAGTTTCTTTTCACATTCATAAAGATTGTTTTCGTTTGTGTATCTTCAAGTGAGTATTCAAATTGCTACTTTGATAAAATTTCTTTCCACAATAATCACATTCAAAAGGTTTTTCTCCTGTATGTATCCTTAAATGAGTTTTCAAATTGCTATTTTGATAAAATTTCTTTCCACAATATTCACATTCATATGGTCTTTCTTCTGTATGTATCCTTAAATGTGTTTTCAAAGTGTCACTTCTACTAAACTTCTTTCCACAATGTTCACATTCATAAGGTCCTTCCCCTGTATGTGTCCTTACATGTGATTTCAAAATGGTACTGTACTGTCTTTGAATTTGAACATGATATACTCCAACATCACTGGCGCATGGTAACAACCAACTGTTGCAGCCATTTCCGGTCACACATTACTCTCCATAACACAGCACCCCCTAGTTCCATCACCTCTGGATATTTTCAGATCTTGAATAAAAAAAATAATTTAATGTGCATTAGGATCAAAACAAGCAAAACAGAGATCTGTAAACTTCTAGACCTTCACATTTTTTTGCGTATCACTCTCTGTAAGTTTGCTAGGCCTCTTCATCAAATCATTTATAATAATGTGGAATTTTATCCGAAAAATATTAAACATTTCCACATGCTTAGCTTGCTATGTGTATTAAAATGATGCTTCACAATGCCAATAAGATGGCTGGGACTTGCACAACAGCAACAGATGAAGCGGATAAAATTTAATGAGATAAAAGATGAGATAAAATAAATCACATTTCATACTCAGAAATACAGGTCTACTGTAATGTAAATACTTAAAATAACTAACCTAAAAATATATAATCTAAAGATTAAAACGTCTTACAACAAAAAGATTATACCACAGGACTACTTAAGAAATACTGACAACGATGAATCCATTTTTGGTGTAAAAGAAAAAAAAAACATTAACATTACACAATTTGATAAGCAACAATACATTTATACTATTGTTGTGAATTTTTTAGTTGTGAGCGTTTCACCCAAGCATTCATGATGCATTTTTACACAAATTATCAAAAATAGAGGTATCACAAATATTAGAAGACTGAATAATTTAAATAATTTAAATAATTTAATTTTAATATCATCATTTGTTGTTGAAAAAAGTGTCCATGTATCATAATCATTACAGAGTAGGTCATTTTCAAGATTTGTTAAATGTTGTTTTCTAATGATATTGTAAGTTTGACAATTTAGTAAAAAATGCTTGACATCTTCAATTTCTCCCTTTTCAGTTCTGTGCTCTGTAAGTAATAAAGGGTTTTTAATTGCATGGATGAGGATCCATTTATTGAATTATTATTTTATTGTTATTATTTGTTCCCTCATTTTTGAATGACTTTTTAAATTTTGATTTTTATATTATTTTTATATTAATTAATTCTTTTAATTTTTTTCATTAATTATCAATGGTCTTTATACACATTTTTATTCTGCCTTTTATATAATTTTAATTGTTTAGTCTTTATACATATGTAAATTTAACCAAATCAAATGTTTAAATTGTTGGTTGATTGATCATTGATTTTTGTTTGTCATTTTTTACACATTTGTAAACATAAATAGAATTATTTTTATGTCCAAGTGCCCCCATTGGGGGCCATAGACACTATGTCATGATGTAGCAATTAAAGATGGCAGAAAAGGGTAAATCCGGTGGAGGAATGATGGGTACTACTACCACCAGGTGGGGGGGGGGCGCTCTACTGAAAATCAAATAGCGTTTGGAATTCAAACTTAATTGCGTTCAAATTTGAACATGCGTTACAGAGACGCAGCACGCGTTCGTCATGAACGCCTTTAACCATCATTAAAAAGGACGCCTTCTAGAATATGGTAGTACTTTTCGAGATCAATGACATAACGCGGTGATTCCAAGAGTTAATCTTTTTTAGTGTTTTTAGTGCAGTATCATACAGTGGGCCTAGTAGTATACAGAATATTGTTATAAAAAAGACAATTTTCACGAAAAATTCAGATACACTACAATGACAAACACATCTGCATATTGAAGAACGTAAGATTAAATTAAAAAATAAAAACTCCTGTATAAGGCAGTAGACACATGCTCCCTCTGGGAGCCTATTTTTTTAACTGCAACCTGAATATAAGTTTGACTTGGATTGATATCAGCTAGAACAATGAATACGCTACAGTATCTTAACTTTACAGCAGTTCTAAGTCACTGCATGACTGATTTCATCATCTCATGCTTGATTGCACTCACAAAGAAACCAGCCTATAAGGTCACATGACTAACCTGGAAAACCCATTTCTATTTTTGCAGACACTTCATGCACACCCAAAACTTAACAGAGAGTTTTAAGGTAAATATTATATTAATTTATGTTGTTCAGTGCAATAGATCCAATCAATATCTTAATGGTTCAAACAAATTAAAATACTGAACCAAATTATCATGTTATCTAAGATGAAAAAAATTTTGATAGAGGTATACAGGCCTACTAGATATTAAACAACGTGTAAGACATTAATACTAAATCAGGCCTGTACGCGATTTTTTTTTCCGTACGAAACATTTGCATGAAACTTCACTCGGGCCATTTCGGGTTGACTC
>NW_022747531.1:0-652 GCF_011630105.1 Anneissia japonica | reverse complement strand
GAGTACGGTGGATTGGTGGACTTTGTAGAATACGGCGAACAAGAGGCGAAACTGTCTTTTTTTTTTTTTTTGTATATATACATATATATTAAGAACATATACTGAATGATAACTAAATAGATAAATAAATAAATTAAAGAAAAAACAAAAAACAAAATGGTTGTTCCTTTGCTTCTTCTTCTTCTTGTTTTTTTGTAACGTATTCCACCTCGTCTGTCAGATCGATTTCGTCATATTGATATGAGAATTTGGGTGGGGGAGGGGGGGGGGCTGTCTAGCTCGATCGAATGTACCACGTGAACCAGAGTGGATAAATTGAACGAAGCTCACCCTGTTTTCGTTCGATCGATTTCCTTCTCAGTCCTCGAATTCCAAACTTGAAAACCCGGTTTCCTCTCGACTTCGTGAAACGAAAGGCTCGGAATTCGGGTTTCTCGGTTGGCTTCAAAGTCCTATCCTTCAACACTGGCCCCAAAAAGTGTCGTCCTCATATCTCAAATCAATTTGTAAAAATTTTTTTTTTGAACTTTGCGAGGTCCAAAAGTCACGGAACCTAGCTCACCCACGAAGCTCACCTAGGCTTCGCCCGATCGAATCCCAACGTTAAGAGATAGGTGAGCAGTGTCCTATTCTTCAACACTGGCCCCAAAAA
>NW_022747530.1:0-731 GCF_011630105.1 Anneissia japonica | reverse complement strand
GCAGTCTTTATATGAATATCATTGTTATGTAAATGTGATACTATACATTATTCAACACCATTTGTATTGAACTATGCCTTATGTAGCTCACACATGGCTCACACATTCTGGTGGTTTTTAGTACTTTTATTTGAGGATTCTACCTGTATGTGTCCCAATTTTAATATCTTGGTCTTCAAACATTCAATTTCAATGGCTTGCACGGTTATCCAGTAAAACATAGTCATTTTTTTTAGATTTTCATGGTACTGTACTCCTGTAAGTTATACTATAATAATAAAAATAATAATAATAATAATAATAATAATAATAATAATAATAATAATAATAATAATAATAATAATAATAATAATAATAATTACAAATACAAATTTACAGTAACTGGAAATTCAAAAGAAACTAAGAAATATAACCTAAAAAATTACATAAAATTAACTAATAAAACAATTGTTTAAACTACCAAATATCTTAACAAGACTTATATCTCAAACTAACTTAATTATACTTTACAAATTAACTGGAATACAAAACAAAAGAAAAATACAGTAGTTATGTTAGAAACTACCACGGACAAATCTGTTAGATAAATAATGAGGTATTTGTACCCCTCAATGTTTTGGGTTTAAGAAATACAGCTTTTGTAGAATTTTTTGGCCTCAACAGATAAACTAAGCTATATTGTGACCTGACTTGCATTTTAGTCGTAGTGATTTCTAAAAGAGATACAATAT
>NW_022747529.1:1779-3948 GCF_011630105.1 Anneissia japonica | reverse complement strand
TCGTTGTAAAGACTATTAAATTCCGATCCGTTTTCCCCCCCCCCCCCCATGCAAAAAAAAAATGATTTGGTACCAGTGAAGCTATTACAAGTTGAAAAATAGCCATATCTAGGGGCACGTACTCAAATTTTAGCACAAAATGTTATTGTAATTTTTTGACCAACATATTATACCATATACTTACCTGTACCAAACTAAAGCCAATAGATCCACTGTTCACCTTCTGGTCTGGAGTCACACTGAATACATAAGAACCACCTTGGACTCTCACTGAAATATGCCTGGGAACAGAATATTAATAAATAACAGTAAACAAACAATGACAAATATAATCAAACAGACTGAAGTGAAATTAAATTTCTATATATTTTTTTTTTTTAATTTTGCATCACTAGCAATGACTTTTGCCCATGTCTTACTCTCCACACTCTTCTGGTCATTTTAATTGTTGTTACTGTCAAATATGCTGTAAGTGAATAAGACTCGTAGCGTTAAAGATGTACTATTTATTTATTTAAATTCCTTTATTCAGAACACAAAAATAATATTTATGGATAAAAACACAATAAAGTAACGAAAAGGTAAACTTAGTTTCATTGCGTTCCAAACAATGCCCCATGAAAAATACCAAAAAAACCTCATAAAAATAATATTTTAATATCAAATTGCTCATTTTGAAGTAACAAAAATTGTCAACTTGAACATAAAAATTAGTGTACTTTAAAAATGTTTACCAATAATTTTACAACGAAAAATGATAGAAACACTTCCAGTCACTGGAACTGGACAGGACAGTTTTTTTTATTATTTCCATCATTGCCCAGTAAAAAAATCAGGATACCGGTACACATTTTTTTAAATTAAATAATGTTTATGCTTCAATATTCAATAAGTTAATAGTTGTACAGTATGTTACTGCCAAATGAGCAAGTTAATTATAAAAATATTTTTAATGATTTTTGTCAGGGAACATACTTTAACATATAGTGGTTTCATTGAGCCACTAAATATGCTCTCCTACTATACATGCAAATTTGGTTATTATGATGCATCACATGAATTTCAATAAATCTAGAGCAGAGAATTTTGCATCTTCACAAGCACAGAAAAGATAAATGTATTTTAAGAATAAATTATTAAGTCAAATAATGGGAGAACAATGTTAAAAAGCATGTATTTTGCCTAGATATTTGCTAATTGTATGTCTTTTAATGTATGCTATGCTATACTGAAGAGCTAATATATTGGAATATCAGTGAAATTTATGTTGTATTTGGGCATGGATGCACTGCAGAAAAATACACTACAAAAATATAAAATTATAGTTATTTATTATCAAACCAAACAGCTGTTCTACCAGATATGCAAAACACATAATCAAGCAGATCAATACTGAAGTATTACTCAACAAAACATGAAATTAAAAAAAACAGAAATTTACGTATTAAAGACATCTTACTTGCAATTTTTCAAGTCATGTGGACTCACTATTGCACAATTTGTAATGGATAGCTCATCCGATGGACAGCGTACAACTTTCATTAGGGGCATCTGAAAAAATAAAAATATGTTAAAATAGAAATATGTACAATATTTTTTTTTTGAGGTAACACATAAGATGGGATCTACTGTAGCTGAATAGAGATACAGTATTCAAATGTAATGCACAGGTACTACTGTACCTACTGTATACTGAAAAAGGTAAAATAGAGCATTCAGATTCAAATAAAATAGAGTGACTATTTAAAGTACCAGTATGTCTCTTACTCGACAATGTGAAGTAAAATTAATTATGTTAATCATCTAATACCAATACACCATTTAAACCAGTTTCCATGTTTGAGATTGAAGAACATAGCAATTAGTGTTAACTTACAGTACTGTGTATTTTGGTTTTTAAACTATTCCATTAAATTAATATTCTGTACATTTGTATATCCTTACTGTACATATTTTCCAGCCACCATTCAAAAACAATATAAATTAATGTTTTCTTAAAAATTAAATAAATACTATAATAATACTCTAAAAAATAATAATAATGTAGAAAATAAACTAAATACTAAAGACTCGGGCTAGCTACAGTAGTTTTAGTAGTAGTAGCCTTAAAAGGCCCTATAAAAATCATTATTACACTATATATATATATATATATATATATATATATAT
>NW_022747529.1:0-1597 GCF_011630105.1 Anneissia japonica | reverse complement strand
ATATTATTATCACTATACACAGTAAGCTGGAAAAGTGATGAAGGATGGAGTCTCCCTTTTTTTTTTATTATGATTCATTCCATGCCAACTCAACAAGGGGCTCCACGGTGACCATCTTAGATTATGCTGTAATTTTAACCAAATATACTTTAAGGAAAATTATGAAAAATCCCAAAGTTTCATTGAAAAACTCCCAAGCATTCCGAAGTTACAGCACTTTGAAATTTTGAAGACACACCCCTCCTTTGAGACTCACGAAGAGCAGCAATATTTTGTTAGGGTTTTTGAAAGACAATTTATTTTTATTTCTGGACATATATTCTAGAAAGCTGAAAATTATTAATCTGGCTCAGTTTAGCCCATACTTTCTGATTCTGGCATCAGCATCAAGCTCTGAATAGGTATTAACAAGTTATGAGCATCTCAAAATCAGTTTTATTTGGGCAACATTAATTATTTCAAGAATTTGACCTTACTGTAGGTTATGTGGTCAACTAATGACCGAGACCAAATATTTTAATGCCAATTAGTTATTTGGGATATAGAGTATAGCCAAACGCAAGATTATTCCAATCAAACATCAAATCACAGATTTATGACAATCCTAAAATTGCAGCAGCTCAAAAATTGACTCCTTACCCTAACTTTGAAGGGTCGAATAACTACATAGATTTCAATGGAAATGAAACTTAAACAACTGAAAGATGCATTTGGCTGATATGGTAAAAATATGTTTATCTCAACTCAACCCCTTCAATATAAACTCCCAATGTGAAAATGGTGTATTTTCTATGTCAGCAATTTCCGTTTTCAACCCCCCTAAACTGCATTTTAATTTGACAACAAAAGCTTGTGTGATCATTGACGACAGAAATTTGAATAAATTCAAGTTCAAAATATTCATACAAAAAAAAATTACACTGATAATTCTGGAATGATCTAGCAATGCAAAATTCTAACAAATAATAAAACAAAAAAATCACTATGAATTATAACCAGGGAACAGTTAAATTTCACTGTTCCCTGATTATAACACCTCATTATTTTAATCACTAACACAGATTCAATCTTAAACTCAGTATTCTTTATCTGACATATTTAATTATTTTCTTGTATTTATTTATTTATTTTAGGGTAAAAAACAGACTCGCATCAATGCAAGAGGGCAACCCTGTGAGCTTACAGATACAATAAACAGTTAAACAAGAAACATAAAATGAATGAATAAAATGTACGCTAAATAAGAAAAGCCAACATTGAATAAGTTTAGCAATAGTATTAAATCATTATCATAAGTATTACTATTAAATATACATATGACAACCTTTAACTTTACACACAGGCGCAATATTGGTCATATCAACATAATATCAATAAAAGCAGGGGTATAGCTATTCATTAGCTATAGCTCAAAAAACTTAAGCTAGCATTAGTAAAGCAATCAAATATCGAAATATATCACTATTATTGGCTATAGCAGATTACATCATAATTATGCTAATTATTGATATTGATATTAGTCTGATGTAGCGGGTTGTAGCAATTAATATCAACATTATAGCACTGATTTTTAATGATATAGCACTTTTACTGATAC
>NW_022747528.1:0-598 GCF_011630105.1 Anneissia japonica | reverse complement strand
TTCCCCTTTCCAAATGAGATTTTGGATATATATGTTTTGAATATCAACCTCTAGATGGCCGAAAATGGCACTCTCAGTGACTGTGACAGACATATGTTGACTTGGTGTGGGCCTATTTTATATGTTTTATGGTCTGACTGCCCGACGAGCTCTGTCCGGCGGTGGGGGGGGGGGGGGCTTAAGCCCCCTACCACCCCGCTGGCGCCGCCACTGATCCGGTAATGTACTTTTCACTCAAACGCGTTGCGTGCAAATTTCGACATTGCATTTTAATAATAATGTTGTGTAGAGTTAATTCAGTACGAAATTTGAATCCACTGAATCACGTTGATTACATTTTGAATATCGATGTGTAAAATCAGTATGAATAGATTTCGGTCGATTAGGCTTACATTCATTTTGTCATAAAGCCTTAAGTGTTACCATGGTGTTACGTACCAAGAACGTTAGACAGTTTGCGCATTGAATTGACGCCCCCCATAACATCCAACACACCTGGTCAGAGAATCGACTGATGATGTCGTCAGCCAGGGTCTAAAGGAAATCCATCAGTCGTCAAATTATATGCGGTACTTTACTCTCAACACGTTTGTCACCT
>NW_022747527.1:601-1107 GCF_011630105.1 Anneissia japonica | reverse complement strand
TGGAATTTTTAGAGGAAATTGGCGTACCTCAACAAGAAATGCTCTTATGTTATATATGGCCACACTCGTTTTTTAAACTGAATATAAGCATTTTCCTTATGGTTTATTTATTACAAACACATTCTTTCAACATCATTACACATTGAGGCCCTCAGTCTTTTAGGTAAAAAGATCTATCATAAATTTTCTTTCTTGAGTTTGGGACTATGTGTTATAACTTAGAAGGCAAAGGAGAGCAAGTACAAGCTTTAACATTAAACAAATTTTTGTTTTTTTAATTCTAATTTCGTCGGAATTGATCAAAACTCCCTAAAATGTGCAATTTTTAGAGGAAATTGGCCTACCTCAACAAAATATGCGATTTAAAATTTGAGATTTTCCGGCACTTTTCCGGGTGAAAAGGGCATTCAATGGGGAAAGACTTTCCACAGATGGATATTTTCCCCTTGTCCCCCGGTGGTTACGCCACTGCGGAGAATACCTGGCGGCTTAGATCAAATGCGCTA
>NW_022747527.1:0-571 GCF_011630105.1 Anneissia japonica | reverse complement strand
CTTTTTGAAGTGGAGAAGGGGTTGCAGGCCGGGGTATTGTGATATCTGTTCATTATATCTTCCTTTTTATTCTTGTCTTTAGGCCTATTTTTCTCTTCTCTTTATATTTTCCTTTTTCCTTTCTTTTTCTTTCCCCTTCTTTCTATTTCCCTCCCTCTCCCCTTTTCCTTTTCTCTTCTTACCCAGCCCGGTACGACGGCTTGGTCAGCCCGGTAAAAACCGTCAGGGGGGGGGAACAGTCTCCCCCCCCCCTGTTACGCTACTGCTTATAAGATGAATGGGAATATGAATCATGCAGATCTGGAATCAAATCTAGGTGGTGGGGTCAACATTTCTCCCCCGGGAAAATTTCGATTTCTAGATGGCGGGAAATTCTGAGTTGCCTTTTAATTACTCTTATGTTCTTCAAAATTCAAGGTTTCCCATTTTGAAAACGGTCAGGTAATTTTTTCCCATTGTTATTACAGTAAATAGGGCTTATGTGTGTATACATACATAACAATTAAAAAAAAAAATGAGTAGTTGCATACGAATTTTCCATGAATCGATGAATCCCAAAAAGAAAGGGGGG
>NW_022747526.1:0-1996 GCF_011630105.1 Anneissia japonica | reverse complement strand
ATATATAAATATATATATATATATATAATTAAATATACAAATAAATATACAACACATATATAAATATATATAGGCCTATAAATAAATATATAAATAATTACAGTATATATAAAATAATAATACAGTATATATATATATATATATATATATATTATACAAATAGGTATATACAAATAAATATATAAATAAATATATAATAAATATATACATATATATAAATGAATATACAAATAAATATAAAAATATATAAATAAATATATATATAAATACAGTATATATAAAATAATATATATATAATTATATAATAAATACAGTATATATATATATATATATATGTAGCGGGTGACCACTACTTGAATTAAGCGAATCCGTCACTTAATTCGTCGTGGGGGCTCGGGTTCCAGTTACGCGCAGGCTCAGTCGCTAGATGTTTACATATATGGCCAAGTAACCAAGTCCAAAAGTATATGTACTGCGCATGACTGGACTACACAGGCAAAGCTCCCCGGTGTGTTATTTATTTACATCTACTAGGCCAAAGAATAGGCTAGGCCTACGTGTTTGCAAAAACTGGATAACCTGAAAAAAAAAAAATAAGTGTATCATGGCTCGCATGGCTCGCTGACTCGCATGGCTCGCATGACTCGCACATTGGCTCGCATGACTCGCTGGCTCGCACTTTGGCACTACTCCCATGGGATGGGCTGCCTAGACTTAAGTAAGACTGAGGGGAATAGCCCCTTGTTGTGGGGTACTAGGTGAAGAAGCTCCAGCATTCTTGATATTTACAGACCATGTTTTATTTTATAGGCCTTAAAAAAAAAAAAAAATTATAATGGAGGTACCGTACAAGGAAAGACTACTGTGAATCTGGAAACCATATGCTAGGCCCTGCTGGTCCATCTATAATTCTACAACTGCAAAAGTATGACACAAACTAGGCCTAGGGGCCTATTGGCCTACCTAGCTAGGGGCCTAGCTAGTAGTAATAGCCTATAGGTAAGTAGTATAGTAGTAGTAATATTATAGGCCCTCCAATGTGAGCCTGATAAGGGAAGCATTGAAAAATAAAGGCATTGGAAACCGGAATATATGGCTAGCCTAGGCCCAATTAATTAGCAAAAGAATCTACCCTACTACTAGGTCTAGCCTACTTCGGTAAGTAGGTAGGTAGCCTAGCTAGGCCCTAGGCCTAGTAGTAGTACCAAGTAGTACTGTATGTATAGTAGTGTAGTATTTATCGCCTATATATATACTGTGATATAAAAGGTACCGAGTGGAGCTTACCTTTATCCAATAGGATGTATTCCTAGGGCGACAATACTCCAATGTATAAACACAATAGTACTCAAATGGTAGCACTCTTGCAAAGACCCGGATACCAGATACACCATAGAAACCTATCGTTTGGTATAGTAATGCTCTCAGCATGAAGTCCGGTGTACGAATGAGTAATCTCACCAGGTACCCCTGGTCGGCTGTGCAGCACACCCGGCTGTGGGTTATGCAGATGAGCTGACCTTGAGGTCATGTTCTCCTGCGTAGATCGGGGATACGAACGTACGGGGGTCGTCACTACACTCCTCCTTCGTTTGAAAAAGTAGACACTACCCCGTGGGTAATAAATAGCCCACCAGGAGGTATTGGCTGATTGAATGCTATAGCTTCCATAGGTTTCTCTATGGGAAGACAAGAAGAACTGGAAGTCCCTCAACTTCAGTCGGCAAAGAGTAATATAGTTAATTTTCAGTAGAGCCATCAGTGGAAAAATCAACTGATGGGATACGACGACTACCCAATAAGTTTAAGTTTCAGTAGAGCCATCAGTGGAAAAATCAACTGATGGGATACGACGACTACCCAATAATTCGGATCCACTATTCTTGAGAGAAAGGCCATCAGCCTTGATGACCAACCGTAAATACTCTCCAAAAACCCCACCCAGGAAAGCTACCAGATGTTAACCCAATGCCCGGGTCCCACGGGATTTGACCGT
>NW_022747525.1:0-1637 GCF_011630105.1 Anneissia japonica | reverse complement strand
CATCATAATGATGAATAAATTTTCTTTTAAAAGGGTCTTAAAACATAAACAAATGTTGGATTCTTTTCTAATTTGTACTAACAAACATGATTTAATGCTGACTACAGTATTATCAAATGTAATAAAAGCAATTTTTAAAACATTTTTCATATTTTTGTTAATTTATTCCCGATTTGGTCATACTTTACATTTGTATCACTTTTTAAGAATGTTTTTAAATTAAAAATTATATCACAGTAGCTAACTTTAATAATAATAATAATATACACAATAATTATTCTGTATAATTATTATATATATATTATGTATATTGAAGAGTGTCAACAACAATATTTTATTATTACTAGAAAGAAAAAAAAACTTGAATGCATTAAAAAAAACCAATAATATAAAACTACAAAATTCAAAATTTCTTGCAATGAGATACCATAAAACCTCAAATTGAAGCCCAATGGGCTTAATATCAAGAAGAAGTCCATCTCTAATTGAAGCCCCCCCCCCCCTATTTAGTTTGCAAATTTAGCCTTGAAAAGAAGCCCATGGGCTTCCTTTCAAGATAACATAGGCTGCTTTTAGTATATGATAGTATTAGTACAGTATATGATAGTATTAGTACAGTACGTACACTGTAAATAAATTTCAAAGAAGCTAAATAAATTAAAAACACGCTTGTTTATACACTCCATGAATCAGATTGATGTTACAGTGGCCCTATTTATTGTTTTATAGCACTAATTCCGAAAATTTACAGCATATATTTTGAAAAGAAGCCCCCTTTTTTACTTTGCAAAAGTGGCCTCGAAAAGAAGCCCATCCAAAGTTTGCAAAAAAAAAGAAGCCCAGGGCTTCAATTCGAGGTTTTACTGTATCACTGTTTCTGAACTCTACAAGTGCGTATACAAAAAAAAAAACAATTAGGTATAAATTACTGATTAATTATAGCTAGTCCATGTCACATGATTTTTTTATATTATATTAATATAAGTCATTGCAATATATTTGTATTAAGGATATCATATTAAAGCTAAATATCTCTTCAGTGCATTCTGCATCAAAAAAGTGTATGCCTTTTTCACAGACTTTTATGTTTAAAAAACTAAGTTAAAACTCTATCCCAATTAATGTTCTGAAGTTATCGGACACAATAAAATTCATATTTAATATATGCTTGTAGATATTTAAGGTTTTTTTTCCAATAGAAATGTAGGTAACAGTAGCAAGTACAATGTGTAACTGTGATTTATTGCTTGTTGAATAAATTATATATATTGTATGCACATAAAGTCTAAAATTTTGTGTCAAAGTGTCACGAAGTTACCATGGAATTGTCCCCTGTGCATTTAAATAGGATGTCACAGTGTTACCGTCACAAAGTTACCAAAAAGTAACGTCAGGACACTTTTTAAATTGCTATAATTTGTAAACGAAATAATTTTTTTTTTTTCAATTCATGTTTATGTTGTTCACATATATACTTATGATTTGAATAATAAATTTTCTTTTATTTTGTTAAGTACTTTTTGAGAAATAAAAAAAAATATTACTTTTTTGGTAACTTCGGGACATTTTATGTGGTAGTTCATTGTCAAGTCGCTGTAGCGGAACGAAGTACGCAAAATAAAATAAATTCATGAATA
>NW_022747524.1:0-658 GCF_011630105.1 Anneissia japonica | reverse complement strand
TCATATTTTCACAATTGACAAGTGCAGTAATACTAAAGTATGGATTGGAAGAAATTCATTTTTGCCAGTCTCCCTTACGCATTAAAATTTAAAAGAAAATTACATAGATATAAATTTTTGATTTAAAAAGTCCACTGGCCTTGCAAAAATGTATGTGCAGTATTATTCTCTACTAGAGAAAAAGATTTACCATATCATTTAATTATTTTCAAATCTTACCCTCTAATTAAAAGTTGAAACCATGGCCCTAGCATTTATTCAATGTACTAAACAAATTTAATTGAAACAACATTTGGACAGACATATGTCTTTTTTTCTTTCCAAAACTACAACTTTACAATGCACAAGAAGCAACATATTGTTTGTTAATGTTTTCCAACTGTTTTCTTTTTGAAACAAATCAAACATATTAGTTTGATATATAAATTTAAAAAATAATCAATGATAAAAATTTGCACATATAAAACCTTATTATTAAACAGAGCTGCATAAAAGTCTTTCTTTCATTTATCACATTTATAAATCATAATAATATAATAATATTAATAAGAAATAACAATTTTTAAAACAATGATTGCTATTTAAAAAAAAAACACAAATTTATAATACATATAAGTAGCCAGTTAATATAATTTGTTAATGAAGGGATACATCATTG
>NW_022747523.1:0-642 GCF_011630105.1 Anneissia japonica | reverse complement strand
GTTCTGACTTTCCCCCACCCTCTATTGCGGTTTCCTGAATCCGACACTGATAATGATAAATTAAGTAAATCCCCTTTATGTTTGTGAAATAAAAATTCTAACTACGGTTTTGTGTGCTTCATATCTCCCCATGTTTGATAAAATAAGACGGCCTATTTCCACACACAATAGTGTAGTCGCAATAATACTTGCACAAATGAACTTCAAAAAGAGAAGAAAGGGAAAAACCTCTTGATTGATTTTAAATATGTGATACACATGCAAAGAAAAATAAATTAATGACTTCTTTAAGTTTATCTTATTTGTTTTTCATGGTTCGAATACGTCACAAGCTAATCAGTAGATAATAAATAATTATTCTTATAAATGCTGATTTGCAAGAAATATATAAGCGGGCATGTGATCAGTGGCTGGTTGAGGAATTCAAAATAGAGGGGGTCCGGGGAGGTACTTTCACAGACGGAGGATATATATATTTATCATATTTTTTTCAAAATTTGAAAGAGAAGAAAAGAAAATTATATTCAAATTTAGTCTGAGAGTGCCATTTTCGGCCAACTAGAGGTGCCATAGTTACTAATTTTCTTGCATCATACCCAACCATGGTGGGGTTGAGGTGGTCTACACCCTCCATCTGTAAAA
>NW_022747522.1:0-516 GCF_011630105.1 Anneissia japonica | reverse complement strand
TCTGTGTTGACTGTGTGGCAATGCTGTGTTGACACTGTGGCGACGCTGTGTTTACTGTGTGGTGACTCTGTGTTCAATGTGTGGCGGCTCTGTGTTTACTGTGTGGCGACTCTGTGTTTACTGTGTGGCAACGCTGTGTTGACTATGTGGCGACTGTGTTGACAGTGTGGCAACCCTGTGCTTATTGTGTGGCGACTCTGTGTTTACTGTGTGGCAACGCTGTGTTGACTGTGTGGTTACACTGTGTTCACTGTGTGGCGACTGTGTTTACTGTGTGGCAACGCTGTGTTGACTATGTGGCGACTCTGTGTTGACAGTGTGGCAACGCTGTGCTTATTGTGTGGCGACTCTGTGTTTACTGTGTGGCAACGCTGTGTTGACTAAGTTGCGACTGTGTGTTGACGCTGTGTTCTCTATGTGGTTACTCTGTGTTTATTGTGTGGCGACTATATGTTTACTGTGTGGCAACTCTGTGTTTACTATGTGGCCACTGTGTGGAACACACTGTGTTACACA
>NW_022747521.1:0-907 GCF_011630105.1 Anneissia japonica | reverse complement strand
CTAAATTAAATATGTGTTATGAATACACAGGGTACAATATGCTATTCATTATTTAGTAAACCAATAAAATGGCTTTCGAATTAAGCAAGGTGTATACGTTAGATTTTTAAATAACAGACTGCTGGTATATTATCTAGCGTGTTACTAGCTTTTGGTTTATTAATGGCAGGAGGAGGACCATGTATGGTATTCCCATCATATGGAAATATCTACCAGGTGATAAATACGCCATAGAGCATTAGGAATCAGGGGAATCAACTTCGGGTGGGGGGTCAATATTAGAATAAGCTACTGTACGTTTCTACAGGGGTTCAACTCAGGCCCTACAACGGCTCCAGTCAGGGTGGTATGGCACACGCCAAGGAAAATCAGCAATTTTAATTAGATAGAAAAACATAATAACTGCTAGATATACTTATTAATCAATTAAACTGATTTTCACTTTCTTCATTAAAAAAAATCCCTACTATAACCAGGGGTGGCGCAAGCGGGGGTCCAGGGTCCCCCGTCGGGGAGAGCTGCCACTCCACCCCTCCCCCGTTGAGGAGAAAAAGCACAATTCGTGTATTTTTTACATATTAGTAGACTCTAAAATCGATTAAATAAGCCTTTGCAAACCCCTAAATTGTCGAAATTGATTGATAACACTTGTGACATAGTCAGATGGTCATTAAGATCATAAAAGGTCATTTAAGGTCATTCAATGTATATGCCATACCATTACCATTTTTTACCTGGTCAGATTGCCACAAATAGGTCATTCAAGGTCAAATGTTGTATGGTATCTTAAAAATTACGTAACTCATGTATTACATTAGAATCATATCCATACTCTCAGAATTCAAATGTTTTACTATGATATATATATATATATATATATATATATATATATGTATATATATTTAAT
>NW_022747520.1:321-519 GCF_011630105.1 Anneissia japonica | reverse complement strand
AACACACACATTAACGGCATTGAGCTTCATTCAAAGTTAAATTACCATGGTAACAAAAATGTACTGCGCAACTAACGACAATATCGCAACTGCTACTACTTTAAAACTTGCATAGTTAAGAAACAGCATCTGCGACCTGTGCCTGTAGGTTTTTATGAGATGACAAGCAGAACAGTGTTGTAGGGCCTGAAGTATCTA
>NW_022747520.1:0-245 GCF_011630105.1 Anneissia japonica | reverse complement strand
AAATTATACTGAACAAAGAACTAATTGCAACAGAAACCATTTTTGTGTAATCTGTTCTTAAAATATAACTCAAATTTCTATAAAATCTAATATTTATTTTTGTGTTCCATCCACCAACCCTTCCAGGCTGTAATTGATATTCAGGTGGCTGGCATGAGAGCTCTGGAGATTGAGTCTAATAGCACAAGTCTCATCACGCTAGACATGCAAGACTATTGGTATCTTTGCAAAAATGCATGGGGTGG
>NW_022747519.1:0-543 GCF_011630105.1 Anneissia japonica | reverse complement strand
GTAGACTCATGGAACTCAAACTCATTATCAGACACAAAACACACGTATCTGGTTTAAACAAGGATTTTGGTATCCTTAGTGGGTTCTCGTTTTTTAAGGCATAACTTTTCATTTCGATCCGTTTCTGTAGTTACCCGATTTTATTTTATTTTATTTTATATTTTATTTTTTGGAACTTACTCATTATTATTATTATTATTATTACTATTATCATTATTATTATTATTATATTATTATTATTATTATTATTATTATTATTATTATTATTACTATTATTTTTATCATTATTATTATTATCATTATTATTATTATTATTATTATTACTACCATTATTATTATTATTATTATATTACTGCATTGCTTCATTCATTATTCTAGGTATATTCACAGGCCTAGCATACGTTATATTATTAGGTCTTCCTACAGTTGGCTCAGTTACAATCTCTATATGATCCATTTCTCTGAAATAACCATCTTAGCTGGCCAATACAATGGATAGTTTATTTGACTAGTCTCTGCAATTAACACCCTTGGTTCTTTATT
>NW_022747518.1:0-680 GCF_011630105.1 Anneissia japonica | reverse complement strand
TAACCTTACAATGACTAGACAATAATTAATTGATATAGAGAAAACACAAAATAAAAAAAAAAAAATATGTTCTCTCTTATAAAGTATAATGAAACTAACCTGATGGAAAAAAATCAATAGGAAAACTAAGAGGAACAATGCATCGAAAAAATGAGTGGGGGTGGGGGGGAATTGCCTGGGCCGGGAATAACTCTCCAGGTAGAAAAAAAAATCAGTGGGGAAAATTAGCAGGTGGCAAGTAGCTACCGTAATAGTGCTATATTCTGTAAAGTAAAGCCTCAAACCACCTCGATTTTGAGTCTTCTAAATTTTAAAATCTTCCCAGGCTTTTGCAGATATAGCCAGAACTTAATATTTTCTAGTTTTTTGATAGCAGATTATATTTTTTTAGATTATAGTGAGTTAACCCGACTCAAAGACAAGCTTGCGTACAAAAAAACATGCACATTCATCTTCTATACACAATTAAAAATCAAAATTTAAAAGTAGATAGACATTTTGAAAACAGGAACAAAAAAAAAAGAAAAAAAAATTCTCCCATATTACAGAAACCTCTTTGTTGAAACTAATACAGAAACAAATTCTTTTGTATTTAAAATATTTTTTTTAAATGAATTAAGAAACATTAGAACATTCAAGATTAAATATAATAAAAATAACAAGCTTCTTTTCTTTTAACT
>NW_022747517.1:0-945 GCF_011630105.1 Anneissia japonica | reverse complement strand
ATTTTTATTATTATTATTTATTATTATTATTATTATTATTATTATTATTATTATTATTATTATTATTTGGTGCTTAGACACCTTGTTTATTTGCGTCTTATAAATTGATCTATTATTATCAGTATAAAATATAGATTTTTTTTTCATTGTCTAACGAGCATTACAAGTTTCCTTTTTGAGTTGAGCAACCAAATGTTGATTGACGTCTGTATACTCGCGTCTGAAAGTTTCCTTGAAACCCACCCTCAAGCATGAAGAAAAAATCGCCTGCCTTCGTGAGTTTTGTATGTAGGCATATGGGGGAAAGTAGGCACTCTTAATGGAGCGACGCTCTAGTTCTCTATGCTAACCACGAAGATGTATAGTAAGTGTAACTGATTGGCTTACAGTAAACCTTCAAACCAGCGGAATACAACCACATTTAAACTCCATCTAATTTAACGAAAACAATAAGATAATAAATTAGGCCCTTTTTTAAAATAAAGTTCTCTGAAGGTTAACTACAGAATTTACAGTACGCTCTAGTTAATGTGTTATAGGTTGTAAAAACTGTATTGAGTAAAAAAAACCCTTTCGAATAAAAATATCTTTCTCTTGGAATTAAACATTTGTCATACAAAATGATAGGCTATGTCAAAGTGTCATATTGAACAGTGGTAGATTAAAGGTGGAACCTGTCTGCACGGGCCCCCAACCTTCTAATTTTTACAAAATTATAAAAACAAAATATGGAGAAAACAAACAAAATTGTTATTAACTTTTAATCTGAGAGTGCCAAATCATAATTGTTTTTACCTTAGCCCCAACAGTTGTGCAGATAAAGTGGGTGGACATTTAATTTGCCCAAAACCCTCCCTGGGTCCCCTCTATTTGGACTTCCTGGACCCGCCACAGTTGGAGTATCAATTCCGGGCTACATAGAATGGTAATTTTTATCCACCGGGA
>NW_022747516.1:0-574 GCF_011630105.1 Anneissia japonica | reverse complement strand
TTCAACATTGTGCTTCTGTATTTTCCTTGTTGCAATTTCGTCCTCTGGCCGCTACCGGCACAGATAAAACTAAAAAGGCCCTAAAAAATGCGCGCCAAGCGCGCAAAATATTTTTGTGTTTTTAATTCTAATTTCGTCGGAATTGATGAAAACTCCCTAAAATGTGCAATTTATAGGGAAAATTGGCCTACCGTAACAAGAAATGCGCGCAAAGAAGAAATGCGCGCAAAGAATTTGAGAATTTTAGGCACTTTCAGAGGATGCATTTGTCAAGGGGTGGGGAAAGATTTTCCAAAGATGGATATTTTCCCCTTGTCCCCCGGTGTTTTTAATTGTAATTTTGTTGGAATTGATCAAAACTCCCTAAAATGTGCAATTTTTAGAGGAAATTGGGCCATGTTAACAAGAAATGCGCGCGAAATTTGAGGTTTTTAGGCACTTTCAGGGGATGAAAGGGCATTTATAAAGGGGTGTGGAAGATCTTTCAAAGATAGATATTTTCCCCATGTTCCCCAGTGGTTACGCCATTGGGCAGCATAGATCAAAGGAGTTATGACAGTTTTTGAAGTGGAGA
>NW_022747515.1:0-1008 GCF_011630105.1 Anneissia japonica | reverse complement strand
TATTTCCTTGTCTACAACCCCTATTAATATTGAAGGATGCTGATATAAACCCGTGTATTAATATTATTAAACATTTAACCAATTTAATGAATGACTGACCAAACTTGTATTGTTCTGAAAGTTTGTATATAAATACATGACACGCTGTCAAAGGCCTTTTCGAAATTAATGGATATTAACAAACTGGGGATATTTTGACTTTGTGAAGTGTTCAAATCATAATTTTAAGCATTCAATTAGAGTAACCATAGTACTTAATGTTTTTATTACACACAATACAATACACACACGATACACACTACGAAGCATTATAGTAGAGTAATACAGGAATTACCACAAGTAGGTCTACCATAAATTACCAAACATTAATTTATTTTCATTATTTTTCTGATGATGTTATGTTTACAGAATAGACATAGATGCATGATAAATATTTTTTTGATATACGTTTTTAACACCTGTATTAAGTTTGGTATTGTACCTAAATGCTTTCAGGATTCTTAAAAAAATTACACACACAATGCAATACACACACGATACACACTACGAAGCATTATAGAGTAATACAGGAATTACCACAAGTAGGTCTACCATAAATTACCAAACATTAATTTATTTTCATTATTTTTCTGATGATGTTATGTTTACAGAATAGACTTGGATGCATGTAAATATATTTTTGATATACGTTTTTAACACCTGTATTAAGTTTGGTATTGTACCTAAATGCTTTCAGGATTCTTAAAAAAAAAAACAACCTAGATCCCACCACTCTAAAAATTATCGTCCTATTATTGTTTCCAATATTTTATCAAAAGTTCTTAAACTTGGAAATTGTAATAATAATTTTCTCTTGACAATCCAGAGTATGGGTTCGTTAATGGCAGGAGTACAGCCATGGCCGTTGCCTCAGTTAATATTATTAGGTATTGTAATAACAGTTGTTCTCCTGTCTTTGCATATTCCATTGACGCCGAGGGCGCCATTGACGCTATTCCGCACGATATT